>NW_009201000.1:6649-29163 GCF_000690835.1 Fulmarus glacialis | reverse complement strand
GATGCCAGTAAGATCGTAGCCCTGCAGGTATGCATACGTCTCTAACTCCTCTTGTTTATTCCCCATGCTACATGCGTTTGCATAAAGGCATTTAAGTTGGGCCCCCGATGAAGCTATTTTACTGGCTGGGGGTGCTTTTTGCTTCTCTTTTCACTGCTCTTCAGGCACTCTCCTGCTGACCTGTGATCTTTCTCCAGGCTCTGGGCATCTATTGCTACTCCTTTTAAGGTGTTTTATTTCTATTTTAGTTGAATTATCCACACATATTTTGACACTTTAGAAGTCAGTCTTGACTATAAGTCACACAGATCAGTCATGTTTTGAGCAACCATTTCTCAGTTGATGGTGATATCTTTATTAGTCATTACAACTATACCCCTTTGTTTTGTCTTAAATAAAATTAGGTTGTTATGATCATTCTAATTCAGAATTGTCGATGTTTATTGTCCATAATTTTTGTGATAAATGAAGAAAAGCTACAAAGAAACTTAAGAGCAAAACTCATTGCTGTTACTAATATATCGAACTGTCTGACACTGGACTGTCCCCAAATAAAAAAAAAAAAAATCTTATATATTTTTCCTTGAGAAACTTGTGAATGTATTTACAATACCTTATCCATCTGCTTTTATTTACAGTAAGGTTTTCCTTCTAAAGCTGTATTTTGCTTCAGGGCTGTGGAAAAGAAAGGAAAAAAGAAAATAAGTTCATTTTTAAAGCTATCACGGAAAATGTTATTTTATAAGTCAAAGGATATAAAAGGACCTATGCAAAATATTTTGTACAAAACCTAAATGCATACTATTGAAAAATTGTTTCAAATGTTAATAAAGCTGGGATTTACCAGATTTATCCACACTTTTTGAAAATATGTTTGCAGACTTTTGCAATTTTCTCCCTCTTTTATAAATATTATTTTCATAATAGCTGTTTTGCTTCGCCCTGCTTATGAAATCAGATGATATTCCCCTCATCACTAGACTCTACTGCATACTTGCCATCTTCCCCATTTCTTGCTGCGAACAGGATGTGTCAAGACATCATTTCCTTCCCCCAGTTTTATGCACCTGGGCTGACAAAACAGAATTCACTTTATCTTACACTAGAAAAACATCTTCAAAGAATAACATAAGAAGAAAACTGAGTATTCAGTAGGACTGTGAATCTAAAGGTATATTCACGTTCTTAGCCTATGTAGAGGGCAGGAATATTGTGGGAGAGTAATTGCTTCTTCACATTTTTTGTGGGCTGATAATAGTGTCTACTTTAAGACATCGTTCATGATGAAATGGCATCATTTGACTAGTACTCCATGAACTCCCTTGCAGAGTCAATGTAGTTACGTCACAGTTTCTGGAAGACTTTCTGACTGAGTTTATGACAGCCATACATACATCAGCAAATAAAATGAGCCATGGAAGAAAATAGCATGAATTAATGACTAGCACATTTCCCACTCAAAACCACCGAACCAAACCAACCCAAACCAACCCAGCACGTTAAAATACCTAGAAGAAATTCTTCCTGACACCCTCCAAATATCCCTTGACCTTTGTCTTAGAGAATGCTTTTGGGTCTGGACCAAACTTATGCAAAAGAATGCTCTAACACTTAAACCATACTAAACCAATCTTGTGGCCTGGATCTACTTAGTTTACAAGAATACATAGAGTATCATGGGCTTGGGCTCCAAGTCTAGTTACTAGACAGTAATCTTTACTTGGAATTTCAGGTTAGCCAGCATTAAAAAAAACCTCTAAAGAAATAGCAAATTATTTCACAACTTATCATATATTGAGGGAATTTTTTTTGTTTGTTGAGTTGTTCACTCCTTGGTTTTATACTCCCTGCAATGTATTCCTCTTTTTCTTTTATTTCTAATTTCTTTTTCCTACCTTTCTCCTGTACCATTACTGTACTATGTGAAGTGAAAAAGAATCTGCACCCAAAAGCAGACTCAATGTTATTTACTGGCAGACTTGTTGCAGTTTTCCTGAGATTTTGCAGCTCATGCCCTTCTAACTGATAATAATGAGGTTCTTGAGATGTAACTATACATTCTTATTAAAGGGATCTCTTGTTTGACCATTATCTAACCTCTGGGTGTCCTTTTTAATGAGGTTGAGTTGTTTTAAAGTAGAGACACTAAAGTTTGTCTCTGTTACCTGTCTCATTGTTCAAAAAAACCCAAAACTTTTCTTCTAAGGAAGGATCAAGAATTTGAAGCTAAGAAAGCAAGATATAATATTTTGGTTTTTTAATTATGTTTTCTGTCTCTGTTTTTTTTTTTTTAAGTGTAATATTAGATATTTCCATTCTAAACCACTCCTATTTCATGATGCAAAACATTCTTATACTATAGTAATGATCAGAAATAATATTGTTAACACTGTCAATGAAAGAAAACATTTCTCAGTAATTCCTCTCTAGTTCAAAATCAGATATTCCTAAGGCATTGAACCTGTGTGAAAAATAGTAATTAATATTTGCCTTGAGTTTCTCCCTATTGGATTGTGTTTTTCACTACTTTTACCACATGTTGGGTTACTTTTGCTTAGATTTTCAAAAAGTAGAATAAGCATATGAATATTAATTTTGGCTTTTATTTCCTTGGCTTATACATATGATCTGATGAGATATACCAATACGTCAACAGACAACAAGAAGTATTCAGAAAAATAATTCTCTTAGTGAAAAGTTACCATTTACAAAGAAAATTTTATTTTTAAAGTTTCAAAAATAGCTATTTTTGTTTCAATTTTGTTAGAATATAACTTGGCATACAAGTAATACAAAAAATGTTCTAAGAGAAAGAGATGCTAGCTTGTTTAAAAACAGAGAAGAGGGGGAAATTTCTTCATTTTTTATGGAGCTGATTTGTATAACACTTTGCAGAAATGTGTTAGAAAGACTGAAAAGTCAGTGAAGCAGAAGGATATCTTCAGAAGTATCTTGCAGTAACTTTTCTGTCTTCTGGACAGTAGTAATGTGAATGAACACTGAATAGATATGACCAGCATCACAACATAGTATGAGAACAGAGATACGATCACCATCTTAAAAAATCAAAATATGTAGGAAAAAAAATCTAAAAAAATACAAAAGTATTGATGCTGATAAAGTACAAGATAAAAAATAACTCTAATTTGAGCAGTTTCTCTACATTTTCGTTATATTCTAAACATAGTAAACAAAGGTACAAAACTTCTCTTAAGAGAATATATGCAGAAATCAAAGCAGAAACTTGTAGATTGTAATCAAAAGACTCATATTTTCCTTCTCTTCTTCCAGCACCCCATGTATATACCCTCTGAAAGCTCAGAATTATCTTCCTACTGACAACTTCTGATCAGTCTCAAAATGCTCTCATCAAATGCCTGGGAACTTTGCCTTGGGGTGACTCCAAAGCAAAACAGTATAAAGCCAGAAACATATAGCACACATGGGAGATGAAACGATTTTTTGTTTGAGTTTGGTAAACTTTTTTGTTGGTACATGCTAAAGCTTATTTGTTATACCTCTGTGTTGTTTCTGCTTATTTGATACGGATGTTTGCCCTCTAGAAATGGAGAACTTGGTACACAGTCTCCTCAGGGTAACAGTCTCATTTAGTTAATATAATTTTTAATGGATCAGCAATAATTTAGAAAACAACCACAAACTATTTAAAACAGTATCACTCATAACTTGAGACAAAGCAGTTATTGGAGCTTTACTGAGCTTGGATTTTGGGCAAATTTTCCCTTATTTACCTGGCTTTTGCTGAAATCAGTGTCAATTTATATGTTCTTAATTGATCTAAACTGCTATATCATATGTTTTGAGATGAGGCAGGTATCAGGAAGACACTGCATTTTGGATCATCATTTCAACATGCTTTTAAAACTAGTGGTTGTACCCACACACAGATTAATAGACTTGACATTGCTTCCCTATTTAAACATAGAAAAAACAGTAAACCTTTTTAAATTAGTTGGATATAAGACAATTTGAAAGAAGTGATTAGGGGCAGAGAAGAAAGGCTAAAGCATTGAGGAAGAATAATTTGAAAATGCAAAAGATCCAGTAACATGATAAGAATCCAAAATTCCTTAGGGTTTATCTCATTATATTTCTGAAGTTTGCTTATCATCAGTTTTCCTGGAAACACACTTGTCTAACAATTTCTTTTTTCATCCAGAGAGAAATGTCAATCCAAACTAGCATTACACAAGTGTCACTCAAGCAGTGAAGCAGATAAAAGAGGCTATGTGGAGCCACTTTCCTTCCCCAAACAGAAGGGACCCTTTCTTTCATCTGACTAGTCTTGAGATATTTTCATTCCCACCTTATTTGAAGATACTTATTTTTGTTTGACTCCAGCTGTGTAATCCCCAGCAGTACAGATGTATGGTTTAGACTTCAAAGTGTTGCCTCTCCCATTCAAAACCAGCCCTCTTTTCTGTGTGGGTGGTGGTGTGGTGAAAGTAGGAGAATTAGGAGAATGATTTGTCTGAAAGTTAGTGCATTACATTTAGACTGTATGCAAGTGCCCACAGGTTTCTGCAGATTATTAAATATTGGCACAAGCGCTGTAGATGCCTAGAGCACCGTTGTCCTGTGACGGTGGAAGGTTGACACTGGGACAAGAAGAAAAGCAGCTCAAATATTGTCAGTTATGTCATTATGATTTTTAAAAAGAGATGAGGGGAGACAGCAGGTGCCCTGAACTCATAAGAGATGCCAGACAACTAGAGATTTTGAGAAGATGATACATGAACAGAGCCCAAAGACAAATAATGTTCAAGTTCAAAGCTGAGCCTGTAGTGATTTCCTGCCTTAAAAGCTTAGCTTTTATATTGCCAAATATGTTAAAACCAACATGAGTTGCTGTCATATGGATAGAAAAACATATCAATGTCACAGCTGTCTGTGGCAATTTCAAAAAGTTTACCTTCAATTTCCCTACTCCTGATTTTTTCATAGATTAGGAATTTACCTACTGGTGATTTAAGCTTGACTGCACTCACTCTGTCGCTGACTATTATCCTCTACTTTCCAAGGAATCTTTGGACAGAATTCAGAATACCACTTTCAGTTTGTATATGTATGTTTTTTCCCCTTCCTTAATCTTTTTACAATTCCTTCTTAAAAATTTATTCTTTTCATTTGCTTTGGTTTATTTTTTCATTTAGGTCATGCTTATGGTCTAACTGCTTATGGTCTGACTGCTAACACAGTTAGACTACAAATGTTTGAATCACTGTAAGTGAACTAGTAATAATAGCTGCTGTATTTTGATTAGACTCTTAAAATTGTAATAAGACAAACAACAACTTTGTCTCTGTATGTAAGGTGTTTCCCCTTTTGCTCCTAACAAGAAGGTGAGCATAACACTCCCTAGGACAGCATTTATGAGACTCTTAGTCAGACTCTCAGTCAGAGAAAAAAGAATTGGAGGAACAAGAGCAATCCTGTCATGGTAAAAGCATAACAACTGATTAACCTAAATAGAAAAGCAGACAGAGTGCAGTAAGATGTGTGTGAGAGAGAGAAGACTATGAGAAACTGTAATTGCTGGCAGAATAATTCTAATATATTTATTGGGTGACTGAGATCGTGACTGTTAGATGAGTGAACTTGAGGGACTCTTTGGAACAGCACAGATTCCTGTGCTACAGACAGTGGATTATTATCTACTTGCATCTTGTATACATGGGAATAAGCAGTGGAATGCCATGATGTCATCACTAAGCACTGTACCCTTCTTCAGTCATAGAATAAAAACAGGTATCTGCCAGTGGCAAACAGAATTACTTTTGGTCCATGTCACTGTGTCCTGGTTTTCTGTTGATATATCTTGGATGGATGCAAGTAATTTCATTCTCTACAGGTGAAAGGCAATCTTGCAGGTACCAGACATCCTTTTGTGCAAGGATCTGCCAGTAGGGACATGCCAGAGAAATACTGTCTCTACGCAAAGAAGCAATTATTTGCTACATATTTGCTCATTACCACATTAGCTTGGGTCCTGTCAAGAAATAAGGATTTTCTGGACTGAGACCATTTCCTCCCAAAGCTCCAGGACAGGCTCTATAGTGCAACTGTAGCAACAGAAGGTTTAAAATGCTTGTAAATTCTGTTGCCATTAATGTTTCTAAGAAGGCACGTGAAAAATGCATTCAAGCCCCGTAATAAGTAATATACTGCCATAGAGTCACATTGTTAAACACAGGGCCAAATGGTGGTGCAGGATAATGAAAACAATACTGTAATTTTGGGAAAAATATCTTGATGAGAGTTTTTTTGAATAGAAAAGTGTGTTGAAAAACAAAAAGAGGTGGTTCCATTTTAAACTTTCTTATCTCATGCCTCTGAAGAGGAAACAGTTAGGTGGTCCCATTCAGCCAGTCTATGGTTAATTTTGGTTTATAATTGCCCCCTAAACCTTTACAAGTCCTTACATAATCTGAATACTAGAAGATATAGTGAACATTTTTCTTTCTTGGGAATGCACAAAAAGTATTCTTAATAGAAAAACTCTAATGGTCTGGAATTCTGTTTGACAGTTGAAGTTGTCTCTGCCACAGCAAAGTAATTTACAGCATTACATTTTGATGACTTCTCATCTATTTTACTATAAAAGGAGGTCATCTCTAAATCTGAAATATAAATTTGCCTGGACTACCACTTTCAGGTATATTTTATGGGAAGTGTCTAAATGAAAACTACTACTATTGATTTATTCTTCTAAGGCACCAAAGCATTTCACAGAAGTATGTGTTGGCAATTTAGCTTGACTTTCCTGCATTCCAGTCACCTGATACACTTTTTTTTTTTTTCTTCCCCCCGCACCTCAACTGAGCACTATAATAGTCTTGTTTGGAGCCTCTGTCTGTTTGGACAGATATAGATCTGTCCAGAATAACTTATGACAAAACGAAAAGCAACATTTAAGACCAGACCATCAAGCAGCAATTTATTTTTTAGATCTGACATTTCAAAACATACAATAGCTCTCCTTAGAGGGAGCCAAATCTGGGATAGAAGGTAGCAGCAACTTGACAGGAAAAGTTGCTAAAGGAGAAATTGTTAAAAAGAAAATTTTGAGCAACGGCCCATACTTAGAATGGGATCAGATATGATTTTTTTATCTAACTTTGTACTTGTGATGGGTTAGCCTTGGCTAGCAGCCAAATTC
Source organism: Fulmarus glacialis (assembly GCF_000690835.1). Taxonomy (NCBI): domain Eukaryota; kingdom Metazoa; phylum Chordata; class Aves; order Procellariiformes; family Procellariidae; genus Fulmarus; species Fulmarus glacialis. The sequence continues at coordinate 21,983 of NW_009201000.1, read as the reverse complement.
CCACCCAGCTGCTCACTCACTCACCCTCCTTAGTGAGGCAGATGGCACCAATAAGAAGAACAAAAACAAGAAAGCTCATTAAGTTGAGATAAAGACAATGAGGTTGCTTACCAATTACTATCATGGGCAAAACAGAATTGATTTGGGCTAAACTAATTTATTTATTGCCTATTCAGGGAAGGTTCAGACTTGACATTAGGAAGCCTTTCTTTACAGGAAGGGCGGGCAAACAGTGGAACAGGCTTCCTAGAGAGGTGGTCAATGCCCCTTACTTGTCAGTGTTTAAGAGGCATTTGGACAATGCCCTTAATAATATGCTTTAACTTTTGGACAGCCCTGAAGTGGTCAGGGATGATGTGGTCAGATGATAGTTGTAGATCCCTTCCAAGTGAAAATATTCTATTCTATTCTATTCTATTCTATTCTATTCTACTCTATTCTACTCTATTCTATTCTATTCTATTCAAATAGATCCATGTACTGACAAACAAGAAGACAAAGGTTAAAAAACCACCTTTCCTCCACCCTCCTTCAGGCTCAACTTTGCTCCTTCAATACCAGTTCCTCTTCCTACCCTGCCCTGAGTGGCACAGGTGGGATGGGGGGGTTAAGGTCAGTACACAGTGGTTCCTCTCTCTCCGTTCTTCCTTCTCACACTTTTCCTCTGCTCTGGCACGGGCTCTTCCATGGGCTGCAGGGGACTGTCTGCTCTGGCACCTGGAGCACCTCCGTCTCTCCTTGGACCTTGGTGTTCCCTCTGCTGTTTCTTACTCTTTTTGTTCCCTCTCCTTCTCTCTATCTGACTTTTTTTGACCTTTCTTAAAAATGTTAACACAGAAGTGCTGACAGTTTGGCTGATGGAATCAGCTGTCTCCTGTGGTGGGTCTGTGTCTGGCACAGGGTAGCCCCTGACCTCTTCTCAAAGCAGCTATCCCTGCTAAAAAGCAGACCCCTTGCTACCAAAACCTTGTCATGGACAGCCAATACAGTACTCATCTAAATTTCCTTCCGCAAAATGAGACCTACATTCAGATGCAACACTTACCTACATCTCAGATCCCATATTTCAGTTCAGATCTAGAAAGAAAATCTTTATATCCCGGAAATACAGAAGATAAAAAATGTAATACCTGGACATAGTATGAAATAATTTAACGAAGAGCAGAATCATAACTATACATCCTATAATCTTTCTTCAATAGCAACGAGTACACCTGACAGTTTCCCATGACTTCTGATTTCTGCCTTTTCCATATAGACAAAACATGTGATGTACCATCACCATTTTATTGATCTCTCTAGTCTGATGCCCTAAACTGTTATTTTACTTTGGCAATGTCTAGAGATATCCTTGAGAATAATCCTCCACTGTAGATAATTTCCTAATGCTTGTTGCCCCATGAGGAAATAAGGTTGGGTATTCCTGTCAGGAACTGGAGGAAGAAGACGATGTGGTACAGCTACAAGAGACCACTAAACGTCAGGCTGACAGTAAGAAGCAAAGAGAACAAGGTGGTCTTCTCTCTGGTATTATGAGCTTCCTATTATTCAAGGATTATTATTTCTAAGTGGTTAGAGTATAGTCATCTTGAATACAACCCATTTGGTATAAGAACCCATCAGAAGTTAATTAGTTTTTAGATTAGTTCTTAAATTCTTATGTTACTATAAAGATGTGGACAGTATCTGTAGGACCTTGATTATAACACTGTATTCCTAAAACCTCCATTATGTTATTTTAATAAATATGTAATGCAAACACACAAAGCACACAAACCACGCCTCATTCAGAACATCTGTTAGAACTAATTGTAATACAAAATACCTGAAAAGAATTATTCAGACAATCATTGAATCTTAATGAGGGACAGGTTTTCACAATTAGGAGCAAGCAGAAGAATACATATTTTCTTCTCTGGTATATTTCAAGACCCAAATGAATTCATGTTACTGCTTCAGTGGGATTTATATTGAGATGTATGTGTTAGCAAATCTTGCTATAATGCAGTGGGATGATGATTTAAAAAACATATGAATATATACATATCCATCAGACTGCTTATTTATTCTGAGGCAGCAATTGAAAACAAGATTTTCAAACTAACAGCTGAAATAACTCTTGTGAATTAATATTAATTTTAAAATAATCTCAGAATATAGCGTTATAGAATGTAATCACCATCTGAGTTGCACTACTTCCATAGAGAGAATCCAAGTTTACTTTGAAAAAAATATCTGGTTTGGATTCAGAAGAAAATGAATATAAAATTAAACTAATAGATACAAATGAGACTTTTCGTATGTGTTATGTGAAAATCTAAGAGCACTAGTTATGTACTGTAGCCAAATAAATATTTTCATTCAGTAACCATTCCTTCGTCTACTGGCATAATTCAGCTCATAAAGCCAGAAAAAATATGCAAGTTTCCTGTTACCATATTTTTGTCTGTGAATAGTACATTTTCTGTTAAATTATACACTGATTTTCATTGGCTGACTAGCATACAAAAAAGAACTTCAGTACTAATTGATGACTAAATATTTCCTAAATGATACTAAAATACAACATATATTTAAATGTGTTATAAGATCTGAGACATGTTTCCAATGATGTTATTTAGATTTCCAGTGTGTGGTTTGATTCAGGAGCTAGTAAATTTAGAGGGTCTTACTTACAATAGTTCTTTAGTGTTTATTTTCTAAAATAAGTTTCCACTCAGGTAAATGGCTTATGCAAAGTCCTAGGTTATGACATTCTTCCTGTATTCTCTCCATTATCTCTAACTGTAATCACCACTTGATGCTATGTTTTAAGGTATTCTGTGCCATGAGTTCACAGTGAGGCTTCTACCAAAATTTAAGAAGAGAAAATAATAGATAAAAGTCTGGTTTCAAATAACTCAATGAGTTTTCATGGTATGGACCACAGTCTTGACGGTCTCACCTCAAGAGAGAACTGCACCTGTTTTATGCTGCCAGCCTCCATTTCCATTGAATGGAATGACAGAGAAATGGTGAAATTACAAGTTTCATTACAACTTGAAGTTACATGAAGCTGTAGATTGCACTCAGAGTAGGGGTGGGGGGGGGGAAAGGGGGGTATTAAAATATTTTTGTGTCCTTTAGTATAAATATAGCCCAACTAAATTCCTATTGCCTTCAGTATTGTATAGAATTCACCATACATTTATATTTTTAAAACAAAGTGTTAGAATTAAACTCATCATAAGTAACGATGAAAGAATTCTGAATTCTGAAGTAGCATAGTGCTCTAGATTAGGGATTTCATGTTTTTCTCAAGTGGAAAAAAAGACTGTAAACTGAAGACAGAAAGAAATTACTTTCATTGGGAATAGAAAAAAGTTCTCAGAGAAGGCCTGATTTCACAGCCTTTAATTCCTTGATATCATCAGATCTGAGAAGGATCAAAAAAAGCTACTTTCAATGTACCTAGGAATAAATCTTGACAATTTTATTGCTTGTCACCTGTTTGAATTTTGGTAGATTCCAAAACCAGAATAATTGTGAAGTCTGGCAGTGAGATAGGCTTGTGAGCCACGTTTTCAAAGACTGTAATTCATAAATACATTTATCTGTGTATTGACAAGATCGTTGCAGATGAGGGTTCCTGGAGGCCAGTAAACCTATATCAGTAAGACAAAACATGGAGTTGATACACATCAAATCTTTCAACCTCTCAGATTTTCTATATTGGTTATATCCACTATTTTCTGTGTACACAATATTCCCAGATTAATGGATACAAATATATTTTATATTTTTTCTAGATAAAGGGAACTAATATTGTTGCACATGCCTCTAATATCAATAGTAATTTAATTCACTTCATGGGAGTTACATCTGGGCTAAATGAACAGACTGTAAGGTGGGTTGAAAACTGGCTGGACGGTTTTCAGAGCAGCCCAGAGGCTGCTGATGAATGGCACAAAGACTAGCTGGAGACAAGTTACTAGTGGTGTGTACCCCAGGGGTCAATATTGGGTCCAGTACTGTTTAACATCTTTATTAATGATGAGGCAGAGCACACCCTCAGCCAGTTTGCTGATGATACAAAACTGGGAGGAATGGCTGATATGCCAGAGGGACGTGCTGCAATCAGAGGGACTGTGACACGCTGGAGAAATGGGCTGACAGGAACCTCACAAAATTCAACAAGGCGAAGTGCAAAGTCCTGCACCTCAAAAATAACCACCCCATGCAACAATACATGTTGGGGGCCATGCAGCTGGAAAGCAGCTTGTCAGAAAAGGTCCTGGGAGTCCTGACAGACATTAAGTTGAACATGAGCCAGCAATGTATATAAATGCTGAAGGGAAGTTGCAAAGGAGACAGAGCCAGCCTCTTTTCAGTGGTGCCCAGTGACAGGACCAGAGTCAATGGGCACAAACTGAAACACAGGAGGTTCCTTCTGAACATCAGGAAACATTTGGTTACTGTGAGGGTGATGGAGCACTGGAACAGGTTGCCCAGAGACGCTGTGGAGTCTTGGTCCCTGGAGATATCCAAAAACCATCTGGGCATGGTCCTGGGCAATCGTCTCTAGGTGGCCCTGCTTGAGCAGGGGTATTGGGCCATATGACCTACAGAGATCCATTCCAATATCAACCTTCCTGTGATTCTGTGTTTTTAAATTTATATTTATGTAGGCAAGAAAAGACTATATGAATACATATGTATAAATTTATTGCTATGACAGCTACATTTTAAAAAATAAAAACAGCATGATGCTACTCATCCCCATGGGTGAACTTTTTCCTCAGATTTCAAATCACTTAAGCACATTCTTTTAGAGAACAAAGATTTACAATGGGACTATGGTAAACTCTGAGGTACATTACTACTTGTTGACCATGCTTGGTGCTTCAGAGAAGATTGAAGTTGCTTCTTTGTTTCTTGAAGCAATTGCTACAACTTTGTTTGCTCTTTCACCTGTCCCAGCCAGGTGCTCTTATCATTCACTGGAAAATCTTCAGTGCTTTTGCTGGTACTTTACTCTCACTAAAATTTGTTCATCGCCTAACAGTATGGTACATTTTCTTCTGTCTTCCTCTTGGTTTGATGGAGTAACACCAACTGACAGCAGAATTTCAGTCTGCAGTTTGATGCATTATCTAAGCTTCACAAAAGGACTTCAACGATTAAACCTTATTGCACCATTATATTACCTCTTTAGATTTTCACTGTATTTTCTTTGTAGTTTAAAGACTTTAAATATGTGAACACTTATTGAGAAATTTAAGGGTGTTTTCATTCTGTGAAAACTATCCAGGAAAGCTTATTTGTCTTTTCTTGTTTATTATGCAACAAGGTATAATGTGCTCCTAGACTACAGTCTCTGAGTTACACTTTTTATATTGTAAATAGAAAATTCTATTTATTCATTGATTCAAAAAATCAAGATTTTTCTTCTCTAAGCACCACTTGTTGAGAACAATCATTCAGTTCACTGCTTCATGTTTCTCCAACTCACAATGGCATGTCTTGAGTGACAGACTTTCTGGTACCTGTCTTCATTCATTTTCCATAATTTTGTTTTCTTTACCAAAAAATTGTGGAGGTAAGGAGCTAATGAATCACAAATCTGATCGTTTACCCCCAATCATGCATCTTTTTCTTACTTATTTAAGGTAAATTAAAAGGTTTTCAGCAGTCTGTTCTGTGGCAGAGATATAGTGGAATCTGGTTTTTTATGCAATCCATCCTACCCTGTCAAATAACTCATGTATATTTTCACAATACTGAATAAAGTTCGTGCTTCATAAGTATGTAATTTACTCATTAAGACTATTGGTCCAAATTTTGACTAGATGTGAATGACATTGAATGAAATCTCCTAATTTACACTAGCTCTAAGTATAGTCTAATGCACTGACTTCGTTAAAAAATGACAAAATAAATTTAGCTGAAATCTAGTTTAAACCTTATTAGAAAATCAATTGATATTAAATTCCATAGTTTTGTAATTCAGTACTTTCACTGAAAAGCTGGAGAAAGCTGTCTGAAACTTTCAGTGGCACGCTGCTTGCCATAAAGTTGAGTAAAATCTGTGCATATTTTACAAAAATATATGTAGTGGATAAATCTTTAAGATGTTGAAAAGCATTTGGTAAAGCTTGCTTGCATGACAATTGTGTTTTCATTCTGTTAGCTGTCTGTCCATTTGATTGTTTTAAGTGCAGCTTACGACTTGAAAGGCAATGAGAGATTAAAAATTCACTGTTCCATTTAGTAGAGTTCAGGAAAGGCTAGTGAATTCCTTAGGAGCCTCATAAATTCAAATTCTTCTTCATGAACTATGTAAGTGATGGCCTGAAGTCTGCCGCATTCACTGTGTATAAAAGGAACACATATTCAAACAACTTTGAATTCTCTGAATGTTACCGGTATTGTGATTATCTTGTTAGGTCTTTGGTGTTGACAATATGCTCCTTCTCTGGATCATCAGAAGTTGCCCATGTCTGATGCCTTAGACATTCAAGATCTGTATATTCTACCATTAAATTTATTACATATACCCAAAACAGTTTTCAAGAATTTATGCAAGTTTATATTGTTTTTTCTATTTCAGTATGGAGCAGTAGATGTCTGTTGCCTATAGATTTATAGTATCCCCTTGAAGCAACTCTTAGTATTTTCCAAAGGGCTATTGGACTATGCTGTACCTTGCACAGCTGGGAAATATTTTATAACAGAAACGCTGAAGACTTCTTGAAATCCTGAATATGGCCTTGTAAATAGAAACTTTACTCAGCACTATGGAAAGGTACTCCACGTGAGGAGAAGGTAATAATTTCTTGTAAATAAAATTGAAGATTGCATTTAAATAACAAATGAAAAAAATGCTACTGACTACAAAATATTTATTTATTTATGTTTTTATTTATTTGTTCATGTTTTTGCTAAATAGTAAAAGTGATTTCCTACCAGCACATTAAATGGTAAATTTTACCTATGCCAAGACTGTTCATAGTGCTCTCTATACATCCAGCTTTTTTGATCTCCCTGTCTTGGTTTCGGCTCGGATAGAGTTAAATTTCTTCCTAGTGTCGTGGTTTGGATTTAGTATGAGAAGTATGTTGATAACACACTGGTGTTTTCAGTTGTTGTCTATAGTCAAGGACTTTTCAGCTTCTCATGCTCTGCCAGGTGCACAAGAAGCTGGGAGGGGGCATAACCACGACAGCTAACCCAACTGGCCAATGGGGTATTCCATATCATATGACGTCATGCTCAACATATAAATAAGAGGTATGGTCCAGGAAGTAACAATCGGTGTTTGGGCATTGCTCGGCGGGTGGTGAGCAATTGCATTGTGCATCACTCATTTTGTATATTCTATGATTATTGTTATTGTTGTTGTTGTTATTATCATTATCATTATTATAATTTTCCCTTCCTTTTCTGTTCTATTAGACTGTCTTTATCTCTTTATCTCAATCAACGAATTTTTCTTTTTTTTTTTTTTTTATTCTCTCCCCCATCCCACTGCGGGGTGGGGGGAGGGGGGAAGGGCGAGAACGAGCAGCTGTGTGGTGTTTGGCTGCCTGCTGGGTTAAATCACAACACTCCCTTAAGATCTTTTCTCTTTGCCTCCATAAGTAACTTCATATTATCCTCAAGTTTTCAACTTTGTTGTTAGCTCTATTCAACCTAATAAATGTTTCAAAATCCATCCCTCAAATACCCCATACATTCCTATAACATAATATTACAAAATCCTTTACTATGAATGGACTCCAAAGAAAATTATTTACTAAAGATAAGTGGAACTCATAATTATCCATTATGCTGGATGTGCGAGTGTGTGCTGGAGCAGGGGAAGCTGGAAGAAATTTCTTCTTTCTGAGAAGAATGGAAACAGATTCCTGAGTAAGCTCAAGTAAGTTAGTTACAAATGTGGCTGAAGTAGCTCCATGAATTTTAATTTGTTCACATTCCTCTTAATCTTATTCTTCCTATCAAATTGAAGGATTTGAAACATTAATAAGCTAACCTACTCAAGGTAAATTATATATAATGAATTACCTTCAAAACATAAAAATATATAGCCATTAATTTTCTATTTAAGAGACAATTGTAAAATTAAAAGGTCACAGCATTATATAACAAGATTTTGTAAAAAGGCTGGATTGTTTGTTGTTTTTTAAATGCCAAATTTCAGCCATTTTTATGTGTTCCGTGACAGTACTAAAATCTGACCTCAATTAATTAATGTAAATATAAGGTATTTAAAGTGATCATTAAAGGCAATAGCCGTTTGGGACATCCCTAAATATACCAAAGACATAAATTATATCCCTTTAGTTTTCATGGTTATTTACATATATTTACCTAAGAACATACTCCTTAAATACAAAGAGACATTGCAATAAAAAACCAAGATCCCAAGCTCCAAGGAGTTTATAGTATGAGTCGCCAGTGTGACAAGTTGATTGACATATCCAGATCTCTGTACCCAGATAGCTATATATTACAATAAATTATTTTCCAGTATGGACTGATTTGCAAGATCAGAGTTGTATCCATAACACATAAATGAAGGATGATGGAAAGTATGTGACAAGAAAAAAAAAGAATAATGCAGATGCATAGTCCTAGGATTGACTGATAGTTTTCCTTTCCTTTATACTGACTTTCAAACAGATTTTTTTATCATCTCAGAGAAAGAACTGATAAGTTCATGGGTCCTACAAAAGGACAAAAAGTTATATGCTTGCTGTTCTCTGAGCCAATTGATGGCAGAAATACGTTTGTCAGCAGCATACATTCTGCCCAAGGAAAAGAATATTTGCTGTCAATATTTGACAAACTATGCTTTACTGAGCAACTTGTGAAATCAAATTTCAGTATGCAAAACTTGAAGGAAGAGAAATAGCAGACATTGCAGATTCGGTAAAAACTTGTCCTTTGAGACGTCCAGAATAGCTTAGATGAAAGTCATGAGAGAAATTATTGTTATTAACAAACAATGGCAACCTATAATATATTCTGCAACAAATTTTTAAAGAAAGTGAATTACCTTCTTATCTGGATTTTATCTTCCATCATGTAAAACGAAGCAATATATTAAACCCATATTTTCCTTTTGAGTAAATGTCTTTTTCATACAGTAAAAAGAAAAAAACTTGTGCAAAACCATAGAAAGCATTAAGTGGTCCTGCTTATTCAATACAAATTTTGAAATGGTAAGATCTCTATGGTAGGAACTGAAAAAAGAATTTTAGCTCTCTTGAGCTTTACTCAAAAGAAAAAAAAAAAAGATTTTTTTCCAATCTTTCCATTAAAGATTCATAATGAGGGTTCTGATGTAGCCAAAGATCTATTTGTCATATATGGTTTCTGACATCTCTGTTCAATTGTTTATAATAGTCTTTTTTTAGAGATTTAGGGCTGGTCCTTAGGGAAATGTGACTTGATGGTTTAGTGTAAAATGTCCATCAAGTGATGTTGCCAAGATTCATCTTTTTCTCCCCAACATTTTAGTTATTAATCTGTATGTAGAAAATCTGAGAGCAATGCCTACTATCAAATAAAACCCAAATTTGTCCTTTTGTTTTTCTAATTAGGTTCTCTATTCATTTTACTGGGATATGCAGATACTGTACCTGATTTCTGGCAGTACCCTGATTAAACATGGTTCAGCAACAATGTCTTTCTAAGTAACTACTGCAATCAGTCATATAAGCTTCATTAATTTAAGTGTTGTGAGTATTTGAAATTTTAGGATGAAAAGAAGCCAGGAAAATCATTCAACTATTGTGTATTTTTTCTTAGCAGTTTTCTGTGCATGATTTAATGACTAAATCAAGGGAAATGGAAACTGAAACAGCAGTCTCCTGGGTCACTTCCTATTATTTGCTCTGTGATCTTCTTGAGAAAGCCATTTCTTATCAAAAGTGCATATATTTTTAAGGTCAGGTGATGCAAAAGACATAGTCTCAGAAATAGGAACATAAGTTTTAAAACCAATCCCTAAATCAGAGGGGAAGTGAAGACAACGATTATGAATAATAATAAACAAACCCCAACAACAAAAAAAAGTAAACAAATTATAAACAAACCAAAAGAGAAACGAAAATAAACAGAAGCTACTGAAGTAAAAATGATAGTAATGCAGTAAAAATGATAATAATGAAGTAAAAATGTAAAAGGGGAGATAAATTCTCCAAGAAAATCATAGCTGGAATGCTACATTAATTTTAAAATATGCAAACAATTGCAAAAAGTTTAAGTCTAATCATATATGATGACATCCAGTAAATTGATAGACAAGATGATACCAAGTCCAGAACTAGATAACAGCGAAAAATAGGAAGTAAAGAAGTAAGTGGTCATTATTTACTTTTGTTCCATGTATAAATGAAGTAGACAAAAACATTCATATTGCATGTGTATTTAAACTGATCTACAAATAATAAAAAAGTGTAATTAAGCAACAATTCATTACTATTTCAAAGAAACATACAAAATTCAGGTATGCATTTGCAGGGAAAATCACTTGCTTATTATCACTTCTAAATGCAGGTAAAGAAGGAGATTCCTGTTGATTTCTCTGTCCTTTCAATAAGCAGACACAGATCACAGATGCTTAGTGTTGCCCTTAGTAGTTAATTCTTGTTGAGGCAAAATGTGTTCTTTTAAGAAATGTTGCTGAAGTTTTTGTTTGTTTTTTAACTAACCATTTTCTAAAGTACTTTTATCTTGATAGCACACCAGATAATATAAAAATATCTAACATCTCCTGTCCTTTAAAATTTGGATTCTTTTTCTACATAGCCACTCACTGCAATATCATAGAATCACTGAATCATTCAGGCTGAAAGGGATTTCAGGAGTTCTTTAGTCCAACCTCCTGCTCAAAGCAGGCTCTGCTGTGAAGCAGACCAAGATGCTCAGTCAGATCTTGGAAATCTTCAACAACAGAGATACCACAGCTTCACTAAGCAATCTCTTTCAATGCTTCATGGTCCTTGTGGTGAAAAAGTTTTTACTCATAAGTCAGACTGCTTCCATTTCAATTTATGACCACTGTCATTCATTCTCCTGCCCTGCACCTCAGTAAATAACCTGGCTCTGTCTTCTCAGTAACTTTGTCATAGGTACTGGCAGGATGCTGCTAGGTCCCCCAAAGATGTCTCTTCTCCAGGCTGACCAAGCCCAGCGCCCCCAGCCATTACTCAAAGGGTAAGTTCTCTAGCCCCAACCAGCTTAGTGGTCCTTTGCTAAACTCACTACAGTTTATCAACTTTCTTGTATTGCATCGTGGTTTAACCCCAGCCAGCAACTAAGCCCCACACAGCCACTCGCTCACTCCCCCCTGGTGGGATGGGGGAGAGAATCAGAAGAGTAAAAGTGAGAAAACTCGTGGGTTGAGATAAAGACAGTTTAATAGGGAAAGCAAAAGCCGCGCACGCAAGCAAGACAAAACAAGGAATTCATTCACCACTTCCCATGGGCAGGCAGGTGTTCAGCCACCTCCAGGAAAGCAGGGCTCCATCACGCGTAACAGTCACTTGGGAAGACAAGCGCCATCACTTTGAACGTCTCCCCCTTCCTTCTTCTTCCCCCAGTTTTATATACTGAGCATGATGTCATATGGTATGGAATACCCCGTTGGCCAGATTGGGTTAGCTGTCCTGGCTATGCTTTCTCCCAGCTTCTTGTGCACCTGGCAGAGCGTGGGAAGCTGAAAAGTCCTTGACTAGGGTAAACACTACTTCACAACAGCTAAAGCATCCGTGTGTTATCAATGTTCTTCTCATCCTAAATCCAAAACACAGCACTATACCAACTACTAGGAAGAAAATAAACTCTATCCCAGCTGAAACCAAGACATACTGGAAGCCAAAACTGGATACAATATTCCAGATGTAGTCTGTATCTGAGATTAACAACAGTTTGAGTAGATTTTTGTGGCCTGAGAACAATTATTTCCACAAAAATCTCAGCATTACATAGCTTGCAATTCCAACGTGCTAGCACAGAAACACATTTAATAAACATGTGTTATTATTTTAATCTAATTCAAACCTAATTCAAATCCATGTAGAAATATGGCTTTCTGTAATCATAGATCTAGAAATTCAACTAATCAGGCTCCTCCCAGTACATTTCTCTAAGGACAATGCAACTTTTGTTTTAAGAAAGCACTGTGGGGAAAAAAAAAAAACACATTGTTTAGGGAAGGGTATCACTTAACCCTAACAATCACTAACCCGTAATCACTAACCCGTAACAAACCATGTGTGTTCTGGAAAGAAAGGAGCTGAAAGTTACAGAATATTAGGTATTTTATGCAAGGTAACATAATTATTTTGAGCTGATTACAACATTGAAATTCCCCCTGTTCTTAAGAATAACGCTTGAAAGAAAGCTGGAAATGTGAAAGAAATACCTGGTGTGTATTATAAATCACCTTAGGATATCAATTTAAACATTTTTAGTGCCTTGCTGTTCCAAGATGTTAAAGTCTTACTGCTAAATATTCACTGCCTTTTTATTTTGGTTTAACTCCTTATTTTGCAAGAAGAAATTGACAGAAATTTTATATAGTAGAAGAATCTGAACATTAAGAATTTTTTTTTTTTAAAGCTGGATCAGTTCCTTTTTCTGATTTAGAGTATAACGATTTGTGTTGGCACAAATGAAAGGCTGAGCATCAAAGAGAAGGAAGGTCTGTATTCCTACGAGAACTTCTTCCTTGACACCTCTTCTCGTAGATGGGATGCAGTTTCCTAACTGTGGTTGTGGCAGTTAGAGATCATCTGCCTTGAACTAAATAGGCTGAACTGTCAAAAGTTTAGTGTGTTTTGAAGAGGCCGCAAGGCTGAACTGCGAACCCTGACTAACTGCTTCAGCCAAAATGGAGATTGTCAAGAGTCCTAAATGTTGGTTGTAGACACTGATCACCCTAACTTACTGTTTCTCCTGAGCTTCGCTAATGGTTCCTGTTAATTTCATTGTTTCCATGGAAACTGAAAGTGAAAGAAAATAAATTTTGATACTCCCTGAAAGAACCCTCTCCCCCATTTTCTTCCTTCAGTTCACACACCTTCAGATATCTTTTCCCACACTATCTGATCTTTTAATTTTTATTCTTTAAAGCACAGTGGGTTTTTTTTAGGAGCATGTCTACATTTTCCACCCATGTCTAGCATTTGAATACACGTACATGTTTATAAAGATTGCTTATGAGAGATAAATGGACTAAGATCGCTCAGCTCATTTTATACATAGCAACAAACAGCCCTCAGGCTAGGAACTTTCAATATATACTAACTTACTTTTCAGTTGAACCTCCCAGCACAGTGCTCATAACATATGACTAATCTCTTAAATTGTTATTTCAGTATATCGCTGTTGATACAGAACTTCTAGAAATTAACTATAAGTTTGAAAGTTTGAAAACAATTGATTTAGTTTTACAGTTATATTGTCTTTGTTCTATTATTTACAATGCATTAGAAAAACAGTCTTTAAGGGTATTTTACCCTGCCGAATATCAGAAGTTCTTGCTCATTAGCAGTAAGAAATAAATTGACTCTTGAAAGATGGAGCATGCTTTGGCTAAGATATGCCTTTTTGTTGCCAGAATAAAAAGATAGAAAGTAATATAAGTTGAAAGGATGAAAGTTATTTGGTTATTACAACTATAAATAAAAGGAGATTGGATATAAGATTTTTTTTCTAATGAACTTATTGACTTTTCCGACAGTCTAAAATAGCATCACCTGCAATCAGGTCATACACCTTCAGTCTGTGAAGCATTAAGGTTTGAGGACCCTGCAATTACCAGTCATAAAAATACCCCATGAATATCTCTGTGGAAGTCCTTTCTTGAAAATTGTGTTATCGGACATGACAATCAGATCCTTGGAGTTGGTGTTTTGCATCCTGCAGGGATTCTATGCTCTTCCTTCTTTGGATGGTTACATGTCAGAGAAGCCGGTGGGAATTTTAAAAAAAAAAAAAGGAAAGTAAAAAAAAGGTTAGGGCTCTTTTTGAAACTAGTGCAGTTTCCTAAAGTTTTTCTGGTTTTAGAGCCAGTTCATAGAAGACAAAACTACTCAGACTCATCCATTTAGGTCTAAGAAGACCTGAATGGAGTATAAACTACATCTCCATTAGTAAAATACAATTTTATGTCACAAAGCTGGAGCATGTACTTGGAGTGTGGTTAATCTGAAGAAGGTATTTATTTCATATTAGTAAACTGGAGTTCATTTGGGCATATCTAAGTTGTCACGTACGCAAGAACCCTGCTAACTCTCAAGAGTTTCCTAGTCCCACATGATGCATACATGTTAGTTTGCTACTATACTCCACTCTGAAGCAAAATGAAGAGTTCTCTGGCCAGGACAGTCATGCTCTGATTCTACTCTATGAAGTAGTGATGTGACTTAAGCCAAATCTGGATTATTCAAAGTCTGCTCTATTCCTCCAAAAGCATTCTGAAAGGACTCACACTGTTGCATATCAACCTCTGTCTCATGATGCCTCATCCTCACTGCTGCACCACAATACGTGGAGGCTATGAACCAGCTCTTCCATTCACAGCCTTCTTTATGAGGAAATGGCAAAAGAACAAGCAAGCCAAAGGAGAGAGCAGTGAGGGCCTACAGCTGCAAGAGCCATGCTTGCACTGCCTTCACTCTTCATAACAGAAAAAGTCTGCTTTTTTGTTCAGGAATGATTTTCCATTAATCATGGCTGATAACAGTACCAGGAGGTCAAAATCTCTGGTCTAAAACTGCTACTCCATTTGATAAAGTGGGAGAACATTCTTAGATGGGGGAATATAAAGAATGAGATTATTTAAGTTTATAAATCAGAGAGAGAAAAGAATGAAAGAAGAAACATTTGCTCATGAGGGAGGGAGAGTAGAAGCTGAGGAGAACTAAGAGCCAAACACACAAACCAAGGTTTTAGCATCTTACATATACTATCAGATATGCCTTCCTTGACTACTTTTCCATCACAAAAGACACTAAAAGCCTATGTGAAAGAGAACCATCTTTATGCTTTCACTCCCAATGAATACGCTCTCCCGAGAACTCTGAAGGGTACAGCAGAACATAAGTGGTATGGCTACAGTTAAGGTCGCTGCTGTCAAATGTGTCTGTATCACTGACTGCCCATGATGTTGTGGTTAGTGCAGCAAGGCACACTCAGATTCTAGCCAGCATGATTCAGAACCCTGCTGAAGACCCTGCCTGGACTGTTGTATAGATAGGGCCGCGTGACTCCATGGAGTAGAAAACAGGCAACAGCAGTCAAGATGTAGACGTGTGCATAAGCATTGCTTGATGGCCTC
>NW_009201000.1:0-6618 GCF_000690835.1 Fulmarus glacialis | reverse complement strand
TGTCCAACAGAGGGATGCAAATTAAAAAAAAAAAAAAGAAAAAAAGAAAAAAAAGAAATCATGTAATTGTCCCATTAAGATCCAACCTAAATGTCAGTAGGTCATCTCAGCCAAGACTGAAGGGTTTCAGACATGTCTAGGTAAGTGACAGCTGAATATAATTTTTCAAGATAGTGACTTTAGATGGTTCACCAAATCTCACTGAAATTGTGTACCTTTTGGTTCAAAGAGTAATACCTTTGAGGAATGGCACCTAAATAACCTACTGGATATAGACCTCAGTCAGCACCATGGGGACATTAATCTCTAAAAAGTCTTCAAGATGGCTACCAGATGGTCAGACAATGCAAACACTTTTGACACAAATGCAGGAAAAAAGATATGTATGCATGTCATTGAAAGTTGTATCACTTATTTATTGGGAATAGTTTTCAGTTTCTCAAATTTGCGTTATTTACTTCAGGTGTACTAAATTTATTTCATTTTGAAAACAGGGCAGCTGAAAAATGTTAAAACAATTTTAGTACAAAAAAAGTACAAACAAAATAATGTACAAATCAGTTTTTATTGGCTGCATGCTTATGAAAATGTCCTGGTTTCAGCTGGGATAGAGTTAATTTTCTTTCTAGTAGCTGTGTTTTGGATTTAGCATAAGAATAATGTTGATAACACACAAATGTTTTAGTTTTTGCTAAGTACTGTTTACTCTAGTCACGTGCTTACTCTAGTCAAGGACTTTTCGCTTCCCATGCTCTGCCAGGTGCACAAGAAGCTGGGAGAAAGCATAGCCAGGACAGCTAACCCAATCTGGCCAACGGGGTATTCCATACCATATGACACCATGCTCAGTATATAAGCTGGGGGGAGTTGGCCAGGGGGCAGTGACCGCTGCTTAGGAAGTGGCTGGGCATTGGTTGGCACGTGGTGAGGAATTGCATTGTGCATCACTTATTTTGTGTATTCTTTTGTCATTATTATTGTAATTATTCTTTTCTCTTCCTTTTCTGTTCTATTAAACTGTCTTTATATACCAATCCAGAAATTTTTCTTTTTTTTTTTCTGATTCTCTCCCTCATCCCGCGGGGGGTGGGGGGGAGGGAGCGAGCGGCTGTGTGGTGTTTGGCTGCCTGCCAGGTTAAACCACAACAGAAAAGAACAACAGTTTTTGAAAAAGGATGTTCTGGGCTTTATTACTATGGGTTCTCCTAGTCAGTCTTTTAATATTATGCATTTATAGACTATTAGAAATGCAATCAAATAGGTAAATACCATTAGTCCAGATTTTAATTATGTTCATTGTATTTAAGGTTACAGAGGATGTGTGTGTAAGATCAGATACAGGTTATACTCATTTGACTATCAGTTACACATGGGATAGGTTAGGTATCAGGTATTTATATAAGCATTTAATGGTGTTTGGCTTCTTCTTTCTCCTCTTGGAAGGAGAGCAACAATTTTTGCTATTAATATATTTACTGTGAGCAAATAAATAATTTGAATACTGCTTTACTACTGTAAATCTAGAGACCTCATGAGCAATAATAAGTAAAAGAATTTTTGAATCAAGTAGTTTATCAGTGATTTATTTGATAGAAGCAATCTGCAAGGAGAAGATGAGCTCTGGTTGCTGTTACCATAGATCAAAAAAATTACAAAGCAAGAGCATTTGAGGTAAGGGGAGGGTGGGAAGAAGGCACCAGAGAATGGGAGTGGCAACATAACTGATCTGCAGTTCTGAATGTAAGAGATAAAGTATTTTTTTCTCATTTTTTCCTGGCTGCAATTTGTCTTAAAATGCAAAGTTTGAAGTCTTTTTACCTTTTTTCTTTTTTTTTTTTTTTTTTTCAGCTTCCCTAAGCTTGTATGTCATAATAAAACTTCCGAAGTAACTTACTTTCCCCTCTTTTTTCCTCTTCCCCCATTCTAACATAAGTATTCATTGGGCACACTGAGGTCAGAAATTTTTGATCTTCAGTATTACATGAATACTGCATTGCTACTGTCATTTGTGGAGCATATTTCCAGAGAAGAAAAAGGAAAGAACTCAAAAGCTTTTTCATTCACAAACCAATACAAAATAAAGAGCGTACAGATGTGACAGCTCTGTGGGGGTGCAGTGTTCCTTGTCTGAAACTACCATCTACCCGCCAAAATAAAACAGGGCAGCATATTTCCTGCAGCCAATTCCAGAGAGGAAGCTAAAGATCGGAAACACTAAATAAGGTCATCCATGACCCCTGGAAGCAATTAAATCATTGGAAGTTAAACTTATCTAAACTAAAAACACCTAAGGCATTGAAAGTAGATCTTAGAGTAAATTTGATGGAGAGAAAATGTTTTTTAAATAAATGATACTTTGAAAGAATAATCTAATCACATTAATGTCCTGAGGGCTGTTTCTGAAGTAATTATAAAGGAAATCAGCACATTGTACAAGAAACAGAAATTCTAATGAATCATAAGTGACAGAACCAGAAAGGACTTTCCACATTGCACATTCTGATCCTCAACATTTTTAGGAGTACTGATTACTATTTAATGTAAGCTAGTTTCAAACATAGGCAGTCTTGTTTGTCCCAAATTCCTTCATAGTCTGTTAGTCTTCTTGACTATCTTTCCCTATTAATAACCCTTTTCCTTTCCTTCCCCCCTCCTCCCCCCTCTTTTTTTCCACTGTACAGCTCGGACTTCTTTTTTAACTTTTGGCCGTTGCTCTTTCTCCTGTCATTTTCTAAGGCTGTGAATAATTCCTTCTTTGATTTGTATTGTTATGCTGTGGGATCTTACATTTCAGGCATTGATCATATCTTAATATTGATTGAACCTTGCTGAAGTGCATCATGTTTGTCTCCTTCAATGTCTTTATATTCAGAACACTTATATCACTTTTTCAAACATTTAATTTTATTTCCCTCTATAGTTCTCATATCTTTCAAACTGTGAAAAGAACTCTGTATATGAATATGAACTTTAAACATTAAAGCTATGTAATATATCATTATTACTTTACTGAAACACAGCATTGGCATTTACTTCATATCAGCATCACAGTGAGCACTTGTACTTGTTTGCTGTATTATTCCTGGATATTTCAGACTTATCAGTTGTATTCTGAAGTTTTCGGCTGTGCTGTTTATTTCTTTCCCTCCCACTATGTGGTAATCTAGAAGAGAGAGATTAACAGCCTAAGGTATGCAGAAAGTGTCTGGCTGGTTTGCATCAGGGCTTACAGTGATTACTGCTCTAAGAAGAAATAGCTCCCACATCCCGGCTCTAGGACCCACTAAATTTGTGTACAAATCCTGTTACAAGTCAGCTAAACTTTGAAAGGGGCAGGCTGATATTCAACTTCATGCTTCTGAGAGAAGCAGCTCTCATCTACTTTTGAATGCCCATTAAAGCTGTCATTTTCATAGAAGCAATATACTATATGCAAGAAGCTACTCCCATCTCCTGTTGAAGTTCAATTCGGAAGCAGGAGAATTTTGTTATTTCAGCAAAATTCTTAATTTTATTAGTTTTTCCCAGAACAAAATCAGGATTTTGCAATGGAAAAAAGTTCCATTTGAGGGGGAAAAAAAAAAAAGAAAAAGTCAGTTGTTCTTCAGAGAATAGATCTGTTATTATTTAGTGCATAAAGGTTTCTGAATTCAATCATCAGCATAGTTATAAATTTTATAACATGGGAAAGAAAGAGAAAATATTGGAGGAGGATAATCCTTCTTTTCTTATTTATTCATTTGTTTCATTTCTTCAATTCTGTACTGTGTTACCTGTCATGGTACCTCATTCAGATGATTCATTCCAGCATTCATATATAATCCTTCCTATATTTTGTTTTGCAATAAAATACAGATAGGTGTTTAGACAAAAGAAGTGCAGTTCAGAAAATCTTTTGAGATTAAGCAAGGAAAGTATGCAGCAATCAACACGTGAAAGAAAACATCTAATTTGAAATACACAATATCAAGGCTTTGTTGGGAGAGATGTAAAGTATTACTAACAGAAATGCAAATGCATTTGAAATTCAATTCTATATTAGTATATGCTTGAAAATGGTCTCAGATTTGTGGAAATTAGTAGTGGAAGTTGATGTCTTTTGTAGTCAACTGCATCATCTGAATCTGCAGATTACGCAGTTAAAACTGCAATTTCTATTTTTCTTTGCTAACATTATTAGCATTTGAAGACCAGGGGAAAAAATATCTGTATGTATTCATATTCCAAGGCTAAAAGAATATGTATCTACTAAGTAGTTCCCTCCAACTTAAAACCTGTGGTTTCGGGGAGTTATTCACAAAAGGGAATCCTAGCAATATGGATTTCGCTGCATCAAGTTTGGTTATTTGTGCCCTGTAAAAGATGTGCTCCAACACCATCCCAGTAGGCTTCGCATCGTCTACCACATGTGATTAACCAGCATAGCCTTTACTTAAATTCAGATATTATGAAGTGGGGGGTCGGGGGGGAAGTGTGTGTGTGTGTGTGTGTGTATATATATATATATATGATTTAAGATTATCTGAAGCCCAAAGGAGACTCCTGCTGATGTGCTGTGTGGTGTGAAGTGACTACTCTTCTCAGAAGGGGTTGGCCACTCCGTACCACTGAAACTACTAGAAATAGGGAGGGACTACTCCCTGGGGTAGATGCTTGTAGCAAAATAGATGTAGCCAAATAATAACCTTATTATCATATGTAATAATTCTCTTGAACATGAGCCTGCTTTTAGTGAAATGATTCTTTTTCAACAGATAGATTCTCCTGAAATAATAGAATTATCCTATTTCACATTCTATATTCAAAACCTTAAAAGATAAGATGGGAGCTGTATTTTCATAGCACTTCCCTGCCTGTCTCTCTGAAAGCAGCATCGTAAAAGTTATCTTCTCAGTTTTTGGTTTATGAGATTTTAATTTGCAACAGGAAATTGAAGTATTTTGTGTCTAAGCAGTTTGTGAAACAGATTTTTTGCAAATATTAAGATGTATTTATGCCTTTCATTGTATCCCTATTATCAAGATTTACAAAATATTGTTTCTATATAGGAAGATACTTGCCCCCTTTTTAATGACTTTGCTAATAATTCTGAGTTGGCTTTGTGTTCTGCATACCAGTAATGATTTTTTTTTTTTTTTTTTAACTTGATTGAAAGCCTAAAAGAAAAGGTAATTAAAAATATTAAGGGAGATTACAAAAGTTATTAAGAGTTGGTTTCAGCTATAATGAGATAATCGTGAGTCATTTTGATGATGCTATGACAATTTTGTTCACATAGCCTCATGATAAACTGCTGTATCTCTTAGAGGGAAGTTTATCATATGAACAGATTTATTTAAATGTAGTACTACACTACATTACAATACTGTTGTCCTAATATACTTGATGGCCCTTCCTTCAACACATACATGCATTTACAACCACTTTTTCTTGATTTTAAAATCTTAACTGTTTTAAAATTTGTTAAGGCATAAATTAGATATATTGCATAGCTTTGATATAAGGTCTTTGTCAGTTTGTTTTCAGCAGTAGCAGAACAGGAGAAAAAGAGTCTAGTTTTCTGTCTTCCTGCTACCTCGATATTTTTTTTCCCCACTAAAGAAAAAGCACCTGGTCACTTGAAGTATAATTTTAAAAAATAATGTTTTAACAAAAAGCAGAATTTATCTGACTAACTTTTCCTGGGGGGAAAAAAAAAAAAAAAAAAATGTCCTGAAGTTACTTTTATTCAGATTCCCTGATTCTTCTACTTCACTGTTAGTGGAACTCTCTAATTAAGCAAAACCTTTTTGGTTCCAAGGACATCTATGAATGTTCATTTTATAGCAGAAGATCTTAGCAGTCCTGGCAGAATATTCCAGAACAGAAAATTAATTATCTAAATTTGAACCTCCTTGATGCTTTATAAGATTGTTGTTAATTTTTTTTTTTTTTTTTTTTTTTTGGTGGGGGAGGAGAGCAGTATGGTTTCTGGGGAGCAAGGGAGAAAGGGAGAGAGGCAGAGGGGAGGGAGGGAGGAAGGAAAAAAGGAAACTTCTGGTAAAATTATTTAACAATTTTAGTTACCAAAACCTGTCTGTTTTAGCAAAAAAAAAATTGAAATATTCAAATGAGTAGTAAGCTTCGGGGGTTATCTATAAGAACAAACAATAACAGTTTCTTGGAACAGGTCAGTGCAACTATCAAGGTATTACACAGAAAGAAACCAACGAACATGAAATTTAAGTTTTTTAAAATGAATTCTTTATTTGTGTCTTGCAGCAGAACTTGATGTTAGTTTACCAGGTCTTCAGGTCACACTATTTACAGTTGCCCCTACACAATAGGTACGGGGCTTTGGAGCTTGAGGGCCAGACAAACGAGGAGGTAGATGAAGGCCCATCCAGAGGGTTGCCCGAAGCGAGTCAGTCAGCCCCACGCATTATGACTGCCTCCACTAAGAAAAAAAGGAGGGTAATTGTTGTGGGGGATTCCCTTCTGAAGGGGACAGAGGGCCCGATATGCCGGCCAGACCCATCCCACAGGGAAGTCTGCTGCCTGCCTGGGGCCCGGGTTAAGGACATTACTAGGAAACTGCCTAGTCTGGTACGGGCCTCCGATTACTACCCGCTCTTGGTT
>NW_009200999.1:5785-6113 GCF_000690835.1 Fulmarus glacialis | reverse complement strand
CCCGCGGCCGCCCCGCGCTTTGAGGCAGGTTTGTCCCCCGTCAGTGTTTGTTTATTCGCTTTCGGTGCGAGTCCCCGTCGCTTCTGGCTGGGAGAGGGAAGCGCCTCCGTGCCGGGTTTCGGTCCGTGAGCAGCTCGGCCACGCTTAAGCAGCGTGGACTCCCCGTAGTCAAGTGTCACCTGCATCAGCCACGCTTCACCTCCCTAGGGATTCATCCTGGAAATTCACCTGGGAGGAAGGAAGAATCCACTTGTCCCATAGGAGGTGGCAAGTTGGATGCGTTTTCAACTAGCCCGGGAAGCCTCTCTTCCCTTCCCACATTTGGTCC
>NW_009200999.1:3745-5759 GCF_000690835.1 Fulmarus glacialis | reverse complement strand
AAGTACACTGCTCTACTCGAAAAATATGCGGAAAACCAGCATCTGGTTGTAATGGCTCCAGTCCTACTCAAATATATTCACGGCCTACCTCTGTACGCACATTTCTGCCCGCGAGCCGCTCTACTGCAGTCCCGCGCTTGAAGGCTTTCGATACCATTCCTCACATGGAAAAGACTACGCCTGTGGCTTGTTAGCATTATCCCAGCTTATGAGCCTGGGAATGACTGCACTTGTTTGCTCTTGTTTTCTTCTCATTTGGCCCAAGATGAATTATTTCAAGTTTCTTTTTAAAAAAATTTGTTTTGAAGTTTACCTACATTTAATAGTGGCCAAAAATCGAAGCCTTCAATCAAAAATTCTAAATTTATACTCTCTCTTCTCTCTGTGTATATATACGCACACAAACACACACACATCTCCTTGGCCAGAACAGTTAGATGAATACACAAGGTTAAAATAGCTGTGTCTGACCCCAGTAAGATTCCCTGTTTATAAAAAGCATTTCTCTGAAACATTCAGCTGCAATACTTTGAAAAAAGGTCCAATTTCCTGCAGGCACGTTTAATTTTTTTTTTTTTTTTTTTAAGTTTTGGGCATACAGATTTTAAGGTAGCTATAATACTTTTTTAATAGCACTCTGGTAATTTGTTCCTGTTGCATTCTGTATATCTACCCAAAGGGATTCAATCTTAAGTGTTAACCTTTGCAGCCACTCAGAAGTTTCCGCAAGGGTACAATGCACATACAGCATACACTTTGCTATACCAAATGTATGCGCTTCTGAGCGGTTTCTTCAGGGAAACAGAAAATCCAAGTGCTGATTGCTGTCTACAAATCTCTGGTCGATCTGGGCCCTATTAATTTCAGAAATCTCCTTCCCCTCGTTTCCTACTGCAACAACAAGCCTAAGGCAGAACATTATCCCGACAGCGAAGTTTGCAGGAGCCGGAGGCCGTCGATCGGCAATAACAAGTACCACCTTCCGAAGTGCGCTGTTCCTGGACACGTGCCTGATCCCGACCTGGAGGTTTTTACCGCGAGCGTGCGGCCGGGCTGCCTTCAGGCATTCCTCCGGCCGCTCCGTCTCCTGGCACCCAGCCTCCTCACATTTGGACGACTGGCTGCTATCCACCCTCGCAGATCCTCTCAGGGAAGCTGTGCTGCTTGCTGCAGAGGATTGTGAAACATGTTTCCTGTTTTAGGGGAGATGTTGTTTAGCACCATTCTGTCTGAGGTAAAACGCTTTCAGATGCAATGGCAATAAGGCCCGATGCTAGTTTATCAAAAAAAAAAAAACCCAAAACAACACCCTCCTACGCTCAATAAACAGTAACAAAACAAGTCTGTAAAATCACGAACAAGAACAAGTTCTTTCAATACCAATTGATTGGTTTTAGGAGAAAATCCACTATTGGTCCTTAAAGCAGAACCAGACCAAAATAGAAAATGATTTATCGTCTACTATGCTAATGCAATACGTTGAGGTGGGAGTACATTAGTGATCATTTTACACCCAAGTACATGAGGCACTTGCAAGAGATTTATAGATGCGCTAACATGGATATCACCGTTTTCCACAGGATGCCAAAATGCTCCGATATTCAATCTGCGCACATACCTTATTACCAGATCCTGCCACAATTGCTATCGGATGTCTTCGGGCACGATACAATGGCATGATACATCATGTCAAAAAGCAGAACGGGACCATTATCAGGCAGATGTTTGACATGATGCACCATGTCAGTCAGCCAGTGGCACGCAGCCATTGCTGAAAAGGATTTTGACATGATAGAGTGTGCCAATGCTGTAGCACAAAACTAGCGTGTTCCAAAAATAGGGACAAATTCACCTCTGGCATAAGTAGAAGTAACTGCAGTGACTTCATTAGATTTGCATCTGCTTATGTCAACAGTGAGTTTGGCCCGTAATCTGGAATTTATATAAAAGAGTGGTAAGTGGCTCCATTTTCAGATATTACTTTCTACTCCCAGCATTCAAGCATCATGAGACG
>NW_009200999.1:0-3718 GCF_000690835.1 Fulmarus glacialis | reverse complement strand
CCACCCCACAAGGAGCAGCATCAAATTTCCATTTTTAGCAGTGTAACAAGACCTCGGAATACATAAAGGGTCATTCTTTTCAGAAGCATGGAAAGTTGTGAATTTGGGGATTTCACAAGGAGTAGGAATTTACAAAAAAGAAAGAGAGAGGATCTCCACCTTCTGCCTCCATGCTATTTCACAACAGTAGCTTCAAATGCTATGTGCCCAAGAACAGCAGCAAACGGTAAATTTTCAGAGGCAATTAGAGTCATAGTAAAAGAATGGCAAGAAAGAGCAGCCAGGATGAAAACGACGTGGTGGAAGCAGTCTCTGCACAGGCTCTTCAAGAATTCATTTGTTTGTCTGTTTTGAGATGAGCTTTTCCAGTTGGAGTTGGGGGTGCTCGCCACTTCCACAGATCAGAAAATTTGTGTAGAGGTCTGAATAAATGCTGGAAAGCAGTCGCAAGCCTTTCAAACTTTTTGAACAATAACAAGAAGAAGTAAGGGTCCTCCCCCTCCCTTCTCACCACTATGCAATTATTTCCAAATATTTCTTTGAGGAGACAACTCTACAGAGTTAGCAGTTCCACAGAAATTAAAAAAAACAAGTCCTCTCCTTTATTCCCCCCCCTCCTTGTTTCACCCTCTGCTGGCATTCTATAAGTATTTAAATCATTGGAAGCCACACCCTAGCTAGCTGTGGCTAGTATTTACAGGCAAAGCCCCTTGGCTTTGCTGTTACGGTCCGCTCAACAGCCAAAAATGTAACATGTTAGTTTTTCCTAAAAGAAGAGACCAAATCTGAAGATATGCACTGTATCCCAAGCAAATAAACACCAGGCGTTATCTATGCCTTATATATAAAGGAATAGGAAGGGTAAAAATAATGTTTGTTCGCAACTGGCTGGGAATTCTCTGACGAGATGGACAAAAAAAAAAAGTCACTTTTGATGAAACAGCATTTTTGTGGAGACGACTCAATGTTGACAAACACCCTCTAAAGCAAGTTAGGTTTCTGACGGAATTTGCCACACAGATTTCTGAAGGTTTCACACCAACTTACATGATGCTGGGTAGCCCAGCTAGGGAGTTTAGCTTGACCTAGGGACTCAAGGGCTGCTCGGCACGTTCCGGTAAAGCTGCAGTGCCGTCATCACCGTGATCTACACTTCCAGCTGATACGGCGCAATTCCCAGAAGCGCAGGAGGCAACAAAGAGCTCCAAAACTACTGGGTTGAGCTCAGGGTCTCCCCACTCCCCAGGGAAGATGCACAAGACGGAGGCAGGCAGGCACGCCCTTTCATTCCTAAAGAAAAGGAATGGAAACATACTTAGATTGCCCCAAACATTTAGGGGGGGAGAGAAGGATGAGAGTTACTTCCTTTCCTGAGGACAAAGTTTCTCTCTATGCATACTTATATTGCTCCAGTTTGAAACAATATGGAAATGGAAGGGTTGAGTGTTCGGGAAAAAAGAAGTTGTTCCATTCATTCAATGCCATTTTCATTCATACAGCACCTTGGGAGTACAGGAAACAGGCTTAACATTTCGCTTATAAATATAGCAATTACACACTCGCCACCGAAGTTTCAACCCCTCTGGAACGGGAAGCAGCAGCTCGTGTGTGGCAAGTACGTTACCCTGAGATTTTAGGATCGCTTGATTCAAAAGGCAATGAAATACAGCAAACCACTGGCCAAAGTTACGATCATGAGATGCATAGCAACCTCTCCATATGATGTGAGGATCTGGACACCTCTCTAGTCATCTCTTTCATATTTTGTAATATAAGCAAAGCTGCAGTGCCAATTACAGCAAATATCTTTCTTCAAGCCACTAACAGCTTTCACATCTCATGCCTGTAATCTTCAGCAAATAGATCAAGGACTGTTATTCATTTTAATGCCTAAATGCATTATATTTATTCTTGTTATAATATTTTCTGTTACCACAGAAAATGTTTGGCTCCCAAAGAAAAAGAGGGAATTGTGTCGAAAGTCCAAATTCTTCCTTGAAAGGCAAACATTTTTAATGGCTTTAATGGAAGATATGCATTGGAATCCCAGGGCACAATCTGGCACTAAAATCCTCCATCTATATTGGAATTCTTCACCATGTCTTTTTCATAATATATTATTAAACATGTTTCCATCTCAGCAGTTAAATTTTGGGGCCCTGTTGCATCTGTGAGGGAAGTGCAAAGCAGCTGGGGAGTAACTGTAAAGGAGAAGCAGAAAACTGATCGAAACCTTCAGGTGCCGGATGATGCCTTTCTCTTCCATCCTCCTCCTCATAGGAAAAAAGCACATCGGGGTGCTCCTTCAAACTTGCAGCTGGTTCAGTAGCTGGCCCAACACAGGGTAGCTTCAACACTGTTCCCAGTTATCCTGAAGGTTGCTTTGGTCCCTGACTGGCCGCGGATTGAGCATAGACTCGCTCCCTGCTCCCCCTGCCAAACTCTGGGGCTGCAGCAAAAGTGGTGAATGTGGAGCGAGTGAGGATGAAGCCCAGCGGCTCCTCGCAACTGAAAAGCCTGGGAGAATATGGTTTACTGTTCCGCAGACTGGGGACCAGTGACCAGTTCATGAACACTGACACTTTGCTCTGAAATTAGTCCTGTTGTCATCAGCATAGCCGCTCACAGAATATTACAGTGGTCCTCCAGTCTTTGATACACCACCTGTAACTGCTGAATGGCATACATACGAACACTTTTTTGATGAATTAGCCAGAATATGATATAGAGTGTCTGCCAGTTTTATGCAGCTGGGGGCAAGCTGACAATGGCTGGTCTGGCATGAAGCCCATAGCAAAACATTAGCCCAGCAGCACATTTAGAACAAATCTGAACCAGCAAAGTGAGTTTGTAGCACAGCATGTTTGCATCAGTTAACTGCAAAGGTTTTGATCTAGTCCAACAAGCCCTAAGGTAGGGCTAAGGCTTTTGATGACACTTAAGCCATAATTGCTATAAAAAAAACCCAATCCCATCTCCTTGCTTACCTTTGCTTCCCCTTCTGTCAGCGCACACATGTGTGTATATAAGGTTAATAGGACAGGGACACCAGTCCAAGGTAGGACTAACTGTGCTGGTTTTGGCTGGGGTAGAGTTAAGTTTCTTCATAGTAGCTAGTATGGGGCTCTGTTTTGGATTTGTGCTGGAAACAGTGTTGATAACACAGGGATGTTTTAGTTACTGCTGAGCAGTGCTTACACAGAGTCAAGGCCTTTTCTGCTCCTCACCCCACCCCACCAGCGAGCAGGCTGGGGGTGCACAAGAAGTTGGGAGGGGACACAGCCGGGACAGCTGACCCCAACTGACCAAAGGGATATCCCATACCGTATGACGTCATGCTCAGCATATAAAGCTGGGGGAAGAAGAAGGAAGGGGGGGACGTTTGGAGTGATAGCATTTGTCTTCCCAAGCCACCATTACGCCTGATGGAGCCCTGCTTTCCTGGAGATGGCTGAACACCTGCCTGCCCATCGGAAGCAGTAAATTAATTCCTTGTTTTGCTTTGCTTGCATGCGCGGCTTTTGCTTTCCCTATTAAACTGTCCTTATCTCAACCCACAAGTTTTCTCACTTTTACCCTTCCAATTCTCTCCCCCATCCCACTGGGGGGGAGTGAGCGAGCAGCTGGGTGGGGCTTAGTTGGCGGCCAGGATTAAACCACGGCAGTCCTTTTTGGCGCACAACGTGGGTCTCAAAGGGTTCAAGATAACGACAGGTTT
>NW_009200998.1:0-46875 GCF_000690835.1 Fulmarus glacialis | reverse complement strand
ACTTCTGCCAGCCTCTTGTAGAATGCTTCGTCTCCCTCTTCATCCTGGTTGGGTGGTCTATAACAGACTCCCAGCAGGATATCTGCCTTGTTGGCCTTCCCCCTCATCCTTACCCGCAAGCACTCGACCTTATCATGACAATCGTTGAGCTCTAGACAATCAAAACACTCCCTAACATACAGACCCACCCCACCGCCTCTCCTTCCTTGCCTGAGCCTTCTGAAGAGCTTATAGCCATCCATTGCAGCACTCCAGTCATGAGACTCATCCCACCATGTTTCCGTGATGGCGACTAAGTCATAGCTGTCCCACTGCACAATGGCTTCCAGCTCCTCCTGTTTGCCACCCATGCTGCGTGCATTGGTGTAGATGCACTTGAGCTGGGCTACCGATTTCTCCCCCGACATTGGCGTGCCGCCCCTAGGCTCTTCTCTCATACGTGCTCATCAATATATGAGTGTGAATGAATTAAATCCATACAAGAATGAGTGTGAGTGGATAAAATCAACTTGCTTAAAGATTTTGTGAATAAATACCCCCTTCCCCTTTCGTAAGATCTCAGACTGAACTTTCTCACACTAATTTCTCTGTTACACCAATTTCCCATTGTTAGAAGAATGAACAGTCATTTGTGTTGAGGACCATGTCATAACTCCCCCACAGACAGAGGGGCAGAGGGATTAATGACTTGATCTAACTCTTGTATTCATTCCTAGATGTGGCATAATAACACGCTGAATGTCAGTTTATCTACAAGTGTATAGACGATAATTTCCTCCCATTTCTTTTCTAAATGCCTGGTTTGCTCAACAAAGAGGGACTTTGTATAGCATTTCATGCCATGGAATTTAAGTTTCTCTGAGGACACCCATGCACTACTGGAGTAAAATAATCATAAATCATAGCCGAGTAGTTATTGATAAAGAACAGTTATTCCATGGAAAGCCACATGAAAAATAAAGGGTTGGAGAGGAAGTGATGGAGGAAGGGTGAAAAAGTCTGCTTTACATCCTTAAACATTATGAAAATGAGGAAATAACATGTTTGCCTGAGGCAAGGATGATATGGACTTGGCCGAAGCCACAGTACAACTCAAAGTTGGTAGGATGCTCGAATCATGCCTTCCAGCACCCCACACTAACCAGGATCCGTAGTGACAGAGGAGGAGACTGTGAGGAGGGCTCAGTTACAATGAGGCAGGGCTGTGGCATGCAGAAATGGAGGTGGGGATGTGTTGTTTCTTTCACGAGCTTTGACAGGCTTCACATATCAAGTCCTCTAAAGGACAAGTTTAGGGCAACAAACTACACTGCCTTTTGCACTCCCCAGTGAAAATCTGGGGGAGGAATAAATATCCTTGTCCTTCTCTCTCACCATATTAAGAGAAGCTACAGTATGTACATCCATTTAGCTGTAGTGTATATAGCTTGTACTCTTGAACTGGTCACCCAGATGTCAGTGAGGCTCAACACCCTTGTGTTAAGTACTGCAAAAGGCATCCTCCCAGAGGACTAAAGATTAGAAGTTACCTGGGAGCCAGCTGCATTTGATCTTAGACACTTACCACAAAAAGAGCTTAGATGTTCACTCTGACACAATTACATATTTATTCTTTCAAATTTAGTTTGGGCTTTTGCAGAAAGCAGGAAGACTACTGGTAGCTCACCAGCCAGTTGGCTTCCGCTGTCGCCAGAGATAACCATGAGCCGGTCTTTCTAAGTGTTTATTGACAGTGTTAGAGTTGCTGGCTTAGCCAAGACTGACTCCCTCACGGCAAGTGAAGGAAAAGAGGGCAGGTGCTATAAGGAATTGATGCTACTTAGAGATCAATGCCTGGCAATATTAACCAAAGGCCTGATAAATATGAAAGCTTTCAGAGACTAAGTTTGTTTCCAAACACTCAACCATTTTACTATTGACATCACCAACTGGATTTTCTACCCAAGTAAAATGTCTTAAATCCAGAGCAATCTCAAAATTGTGTTATCCGGAGTGCCTCTAGATTTACAGAGATCAACAGCAGAATTTCACTCCATATTTGCTCTTTTACAATTGATGTTAGAAGGCTTGTGAAGCTTCTGCCTTGATATATATTTGGCACATACTTCATCTCAAATCAAAAGATGAGGACTTGGGAAGGGGAAAGCCTGGTTTGCTAAGAACCATAGCTGCCAGACAATGAACAGTATGTATTGGGGGCCGGGGCAGGGGGAAGTGCTGTGCAAAAATAGGTTTAAACCTCATTTGCCCTCTGACACAGCTGGAACATTTGTCACCGGGGTAGGTGACCTGAGCGATCCTCTCAGTCATGCTGGCTACTAAGAGTTGCTAGAGGCAGGAGATGAACTGACTAAAAGGGACCGCAAGAGGTCCAGCCTAGCCTGGGGTGACTACAAAATGTGCTCCACTGGCGGTGCTCAGGACCTCCGATGCTGTGTCTGGTCCCTCACAGCCAACCACATGTGCACTGCCTTTCCAGACAGGGCAGGTCATAGCAGCCCAGCGCAAAGAAGAATCCACTTTCTAGATCGTCTCCAAGGATAAAGAGTGTTAATTCAGGCATTAGTAAATTACAGAGCCCCAAAATTACACTGTTGAATTTTAATTAAGCTGTGAAAGCAGCCAGCACCAGGTACTCACAGCAATTCAGCCACGCAACATGTGCTCAGTCTCAGTTCTGTGCGAGACTGCAGCATCTATAGCAGGCAGCAAGGCAATAACAAGGAGCTGGAAGGAGGAGGTGCATGAGCCACTGCCAAAATGCAGAGCAGCTCTCATCCAGCTGTGTAACAGCTCTGTTTTGAAGCCATCACAAAAGTGTTTTCATTAGAAAATAAACAAGCTCATTGGACAAACCCTATCACCGTGCTGAAAAGCCCCATGAACCTGCCTGCGTAGAAGTACAACGCAAAGACGTCGGCCCAGGCATCACTTGCAAATGAAGTTCAAACTATCAAATCTCCAAAAATATGAGGCACGTGCTGAGGAAAAGGTTTGGGGTGTTCCTCTAGCTGCAGAGGGAAGGGGTACTCTATCATCTGCTGATAGGGAAGTGTTAATTATAGTTTTAGTTAACTAATTGCAAGAGATAAATCTGAGGGAAGCTCACCAAAAGACGGGCACCTCTAACAATTGTCTTGTGAAGTTTATGTGAAGTTTATGTGAAGTAGTGATACAAAAAAAGTCATGGGCAGATCTTTGACCATGAGGGCCAGAATTCAGCTACATGCACAGACATCTTCGGGAGCTGGCAAGAGTGGCCAGGAGATGGAATAGGAGATTACTTGCTTTATATATTTTATATAGAACACAAAGAGGGACAATGGGAAAAACACATACTAGTGTTTCTGACGTATTTTTTCCTTGTAAAAGTCCTATTTAGGAACAAAGCATTTCAAAATGCTGGCGTTTCTATGGAAGAGAAGTTCATGCTCCCACCCAGCCCTCTATAGATGGCGAGTGTTTCTCAGATGACAAGGCCACGATTAGGTTTGGCAAGCAAAGTACAAAATGTTAGAAAAACACAGCACTGTTCAGCAACAAGACCCTTTTTCCTGGCCAGGCCAGTGAGAAGAAACTGCAATTACGGAATCAATGTCGTGACACTGTAACTATAAAATACCTTTAATCAGTGGGATCGGTTCCCTTCCTCCAGAGCCAGGTTTGCACTACAGACAGAAACTGCGGCTTGTTCTCACTCGCCTTTATGGCAACTGAGTTTCTGTTAACACAGAGGGAAAGCAAGAGGTTTGATAAACGCTGCTAAAAGACTCTATATTATCTGAAAGCGTGTGGTCCATCTTGTGACAAGAAGAAATAAATTCTTTTTACCTCAAGATGTAACACTGTGACATCTGTGTAGGCTCTCAGAGACGTTAGCGCTATCGTGTGTTGCTTTTTTTTTTCCTGTGAAAGATAGGTACATTGCAAAATACCTCCTGAGCAAAATGGAAAAGGCAGAATGGCGTTTTTTTTCCCCCCTGACGAAGCAGACCCATGCCATGACTACACCAAGACAAACGCAGGAAGTGGGATGTATGAACAGTTACATTTTCAACTCAAATACCAACATTTCTGGGCATGCTGCCCCAAACAGTCTGGTGTTTGAGTAGACAACAGCTCTTGGGCAGATTTCTGTACTTTCAGAAATGAAAATGCTTCTCAGAAATGACATTCATCTTTTGGAGCAGAGAGCCCCAGAGCTATACCCATCGCGCCCCTGCTTTTCTGCTTGTGCCTTCCTATCAGGGCCAAGGCAAGGGGGAGCAACCCAAGGCCGACAGCAGTCAAATTAGAGAGGGTTTTTATGCTGTACAGGACATACATGAGTGATACACCTTTTGAGCAGCCACCATATGAGTGAAAGGTGAGCTCCAGAGGTGCTCCAAAATCAGAACCACAACACCAAAAACATAGGGCCAAGCAGAGCAAGCCACTGCAGAAAGCTCAGAGCTCGCGTGTTGAAAGCTCTGGTTCCACGGGGTAGCTCAATGCTGGCCTGAAAAAAACAAATTTGAAAGCCATTGATTTTCAAGTAATAATCTGCATGCAAGGGATGCTTCTTTATGAAACTACGTACCCAAAGAAGGAGGGTAAGGTAGGTGCAATAAAAACACGCAATCTAAGGATGAAGGACGACATTCTGCTCTCATGGGCAGCAACACCGCCACTCTTACTGAATTCAGAAGTCAAGATGTTTGCTGATAGAAAACAGAACATCCACCTTCATTTCAGTAAGTGGAAATATTGTGAAAGAATATCAGAGCCTCCCGTTAAGCAGTGTAAACAGTGACAGAAGAAAGCAATACTGTATCTGAACTATGCTGTGCCGATTCGGCTAAGCTAATGAAATGCGTTTTTCCTGCCTTTCATTGCACATGCTGCAATGTCTTCAGTGAGATTCTGATCTATTGAAATCGGATCAATGCTGTGCTGTCCTGTTGGAGCAAACCTTTCTGGCTGCAGCTATCATGAGGAGAATGTGGCATCAGGGGCTCTGGTCTAAATGGGCAAAGCATTAATTATCCTTCAATTTTCCAGCCATGCTTTTGAGTCCTCAGTGTAAGCTAGCACAAACATTTAGACAGGTACCTAACTCCCTGTTTTCCAGACACAGGTGGATAAATGAATGTTTAAGTGGTGTGCTTTCTCCTCTAGTTCAAGGTAGCTGGGTGTTTTCTCACCTTCAAACAACCAAATGTTGTAGAAACTCTACTCCCCTTTTCAACAAAACACCTCATGGTGCTCACCAGTTTTTATTCTAGTTAATAGGGAATAAAAATGATTAAATGCACTGGCTACAGCATGCACAGTCTAATAAACTGGGCTAATAATGGTTTTCCTGGCACCACAAAGTGTCACATTTTTGCGTGACGACCAATATTGAGCTATCTGAAGCAGAACGGAAGACACGATTGATCTGTGTTGGAAGGTGCCTCCCTTTCACAATTAGCCTAGCTGGCTTCATTAAGCCTACTTCTTTACCACGCCGTATTGTCCTTCATGCCAAATACATACTGTAGCATTCTGGTTTATCCTCACAGATGAAAAGTGTTTACATAGGGGATAGTTAATGGAATGTCTGGCAATATATTCTACTGTATATTCCTTATCGTCCTTTTTAAATATTCTGGTAACTACTCCATTGTCTCCAGTTCCCAGTGGCTGCAGTTTGTGGCTCCGAGCTCTTATTGCCCCAAACAATTGGCCTCTCAGGTTTAAGGCTTTGTCTTCATTCCCACGCTCGTTTGCCATGTCTGCACCTACACACACCAGTCCTCTGGCCTGAAAATCTGTCAGGAGAGGTGCGGTAGAGGAACGATTTCTATGGCACGCTAATTTGAAAACCATACCTAGTTTCTAAGCAGTATTTTAAATCAGGCACAAGTATATTATCAAATAGAAAACAAACATTTGAAAAAAGCAGCCCTTTAGACAACTCTGCATTTTTTAGAAGGCAACCAAAGCTGCTATAGATTAAAAGTAGCCGATTTCCAGATACCTGGAGACATTAAATCAGTTTGGGACAGCTCTTCTTAGCTTCAAGAAGTCTACAGAAAAATTGCACTTGCAACAGCTCTTTTCTCAGTAATTCTGTGCCTGCTCGTAGGGGATATTTCTGCCACTTCACCTATTTTCTTTTATATTTAAGTCTATTTACAGTAAATAGCAATAGTAAAAAAAAAAAATTCACACACTAATACAACACGCTGAATGTATGTTAGATTCTGGTAGGATATTTGGCCTAATTTTAATTCCTACACTTTGAATGAAGATTAGTTTTATGCAACACTGAAACCAATCAGACTTCTGTAAGACATTTAGTGCAGGGCTATAGCAGCTTTCAGCTCCACCAGTGCAGTAATCAATAACGTGACACGTTACCGTTATGCCAGAGCAAGTGACATATGGCATGTAGCTGCACATTATAATTAACCATTGATTTACAACAGAAAGAGGATAGACTGTTACATTCAATTAACTTGCCTTCCTTTCAGCTGACAGGCAGCTGAGTGCTGAACACTTAATACACTTTATGCAAATCTCCTTCTCCACAAGCATTATAATTGGTGTAATTAGCACAGATCAACTATGACAGCAAAACTCTCATTTCATTTATACAATGCAGTAGCTTATAAAAAGTTAGGATTTATCAGTTTTATTAAGTAGCTAACCAGCATTTCTCTTTTATCATACATTTTCATAGAGTTCCAAGTAGTTTTTTTCAGATAATTCAGTCACCTTCTATATAACTCTAAAGAAAAAGAAGATTTTCCCAAGAAATATGAATTGGGATGAATTCAGTTGGTGACAGTCACATGCACACCTACTAAGAGGTACAGTGATCTGTGAAAAGTGATACAGGTGCTCCATGTTTGCTGTCGCACGAGAGTCAGTATTTTCTGTCACGCTGTTTCTTTTCCTACAAACTGTGTATTAGTCCGTAGGAAAAA
Source organism: Fulmarus glacialis (assembly GCF_000690835.1). NCBI lineage: Eukaryota > Metazoa > Chordata > Aves > Procellariiformes > Procellariidae > Fulmarus > Fulmarus glacialis. The sequence goes on along the minus strand of NW_009200998.1, from coordinate 39,922 downwards.
GGCTGCCGCAGCACCCTGAACCTCCGTTTCGACTTTCTTCTGTTTTCCATATGACAGCCTGCTGTCATAGGTGCTCAGTGTTTTATTTGACTTGGCATTTTGATTTGCCTGTCAGAGTAGTGTAGAGGTTAGGAGAGGTGACTGGCAAGGCTAAGGGAGTTCACGCCAGCTAATAACTTGCCCACTGAGTAGGCATTGAGAGATTTGAGCAAATGTGGTCAAGTCGGATCACTATGCGGCATCTTCCTTCTGACCGCTGGAAGGACCCACAGAGTGATTTCAGGATTGTAACCCTGCCGTGCTTCACATCATCTGTTCAGGTAATGAAAGGTGCAAAGAAAAAGTTTAATGCAAGTACTTCCATAGAGCGCAGCACAACAAACCACATGGAGGCTTCTATTACATTTGCCTGAAGCCTCAAGGAAATGTGATCTGCTGTGGTAACTAAAAGCTTAAAGGAGATCAGCTGCTGAGCTTGTGAGTCACTGGGTTGTTCTTCGTGGCATAAGGAGTCCACTCTATTCAGACCACGTACGGTGGCATGTAAATGAATTTACGGGGGTTACCCTGGCGTCTGCGTGGGAATGAGGAACAGCTCCGGCTGTGTCCTGCCCAGGACGCCCGACCATTCACTGTCAATTCAGAGAAGCAGTTGTGACACTGACTGTAGGAACGTAACCTTACCGTACATTCTGCTTTAGCCTTTGGATGTGCGTCGCTATGTCCTCGTACTGACTGGCCATGGGGTGGCAATGCCAATCTTCTTGAAAACATTTTCTTACACTCGCTGGTCTCAGCCTCTGTTCCTGCTCCTCCCACTTTGTGCTTTTTCCCTTGTTCTGTTTTTATAGTTAAGGAATCTGTACATGTATTTTAATTTCCTTTACGAAAGTTAAACTCAGTTTTGTCTTCTGGTAGTTGAGTCCATCACAAAGACTTTCTGATCCCACCAGACTGTACACTTTCTTCTGCTCTCCCTTCATTCAGTTCCTCACAGGTGCTCAAGTACGCTTTTAAAGGGAATTATATTTCAATGCCAGCTTTCCATACAAGATTTCTCCTCTTCTAAAGGTGCAAATGCTAGAGACTCTGTCTTTGACTGAAGTTTCTTTGAGATTTTGGGGTTTTTTTTGCTTTCTCTCAGGCCAATAAACTTCACTGTTCAGCCATTTTCATTTCTCGAAGTTCAGCCTCTTGAAATAAGAAGTCCTCTCATTCAAGGTCTATTTTTTACTGTCTAAAACAACAACAACAACAACAACAACAACAACAAAGTTATTTTATATAACTCTCTCTTACTTCACTGTAAGTCTTGCACAGTGGTACAATGAAGTCTTGTGCAGAAGTACCAGAGCCCCAGCTGAACAAGGTGGTTTATGCGCCAGAAGGGTGCTCTCACCAGCCAAGTTCCCACCGAGGGCTGATTTACTTCTTGTCCCAGTTTCAGGAATCTACTGCCCAGCAGTATGCAACATAAAGATGCTCAAAGCCTGAAGCAGCATGCCCTATTCTTGGTTCAGGAACATTTTGTTGAACAAGTGTGTCAATTATGACTTCCAGAATCAATTAGGACCTGCAATTATTGATAGAGTTTGTCCTCCAATCTGTAGCAAGAAAATTTAAGTCTCTTCTAATGACAATTTCTGTTAACATTCCTCTGTGAAGATTACAAATGTCTCCCCAAAGGATTATAGCAGACCTGTAATACTATCCCACTAAAATGTTTTTACTACTCTTTTCCCAAGAGATTTTAGCTCAAAGACCATATTGGCATTTCCTATTTTTTTTAAATCTGCCACATTGTTCGTGTGCTGCACTAGTCCACCAACCTTACCTTTACCTGTGCTTTTTCTCAGTCCCGTGTATCTCTCCATGCTCATACTCCACTTACAATATCTATTCCAGTGTATTATTTCTATAGTAAGCATTTTCACATACCGCTGCATGAGTGGTCTCAGTTAGTCCTGTTATGCAAATTTCTTGCATTATTAAAAAAAAAAAAACTTCTAAGTCACATCACACTGGACAAATCAGTGAGACAATCGACAATTTTTTTTATTGGGATCTCTATCGTAGAGTCAGATCTGCACCTCATTCTTACTCTGGGTGGACAGATCAGCTACGCCATGCCACGTGGACAGCTTTGTTCCTCCATCACATCAGACTTGCCGTTTCCACGTACCTTGTAAACTGCAGGCTCCTCATTCTCCTCTTTGGTTGATGTCTGCAAACCTTGAGATGTCCAACTTCCAACCCTCCATCCTTACCGATGCCTCCTTCACACCTTGTAAGGTCAGATCTGACCAAAGTCTGTAGCCTTTGCACCATCTCTTCCGTAAACTCCCTCAGATATCCAGCTGATGGCTAGTACATTCACCAAGTCCTCTTAATTCCATTGTCTCGTCCAGTTTAAGAGGCACCTTGATAACCAGCCTGGTGGCCACCTCCTTTAAGAAAGCAAAAAAATTCTTCACACCCACTGATTGTCTCTCCTCCTTTTCTTTAACCCTCTGCCAGAAGTTCCTGACATTTTGGCTTCAGGTACCAGTCACACATTTCTTCACACCAAAGCATGACAAGAAAATCATCAACACTTAAACCTACGTAGCAGAGCACAGCCACCAGTACTGCCCACAAATGCCCTTCTAGTCCCGTGTTAGGTTGTTTCAGCATTAATTTCCTGTATTTGTTACTGTGGTAGTACCAGCGCTCAGGTTCCTCTCCAAGAAGGCGACAGAGGCACAAGTTTTAGGCAGAGGGAGGGAAGGGGCAGAACACCATAGCACAAGCCCTGCCTGATGGGAAGATGCCTGCCCTTGCAGCCAGGTGGGATCCATAGGAGAAGAGGTTTCCACCAAAAGCTCTTCCCCCTCCGGTAAGCTCTCAGCTTTATGCCTCTCTCATTTTGTGCAGCTTCTTCATTCATTCAAAACTGCCAACAGAGACAAGCAGAAAGGAAGCGTACTAGACACTTTGAACTGCTTTTAAAGCTTCTGGTTTAGCCTCCCATTCACCTTTTTTCCCACAGCTCAGTACAAAGTGCACTTTATATGATGTGTTCCTCCTTTCAAGCATGAAACAAAACTATTCCTCAGTACTTGTGCTGTACAGTGCCTGCTCTTATTAGAGTAGGAAGGAATAATTACAAGGACTATGAATGTGGTACTGAATGTCGAGGCGTATTAAAGTTGTTCAATACCTCAAGATTGATAAAGACTCTTTCAGGTTGCTGCTTTTCTGCCTGAAATTAAATTATAGCATCAAATATCTCATAAGTGGATCTACCTAGTAACTAATTTTGTCGGCGTATTTAAGAAGTTATTCATCTCACCATTACCAGAACGCATCAAAACTCTTTGTGCTCTCAAGCATCACAGAGTTTTTTATCTAATACTGCTCCTAAGGTACAAAAACACTCTGTCATTCATTGAAAACGGAGCACACGTATCATGCTGCAATATGTATCACGCATGGCAGGCTTTATAAAAAAGATGGATCATACAGTGTGGCATCTTGGAGAAATCCATTGCTCAGTAATTTCTTCTTCAAGTTATTTGTCCATAAGCACATTTGCTTATGGTAATGATGCCAAGCAGTGAACTAATCCGTTTAGAGGCTGGATCACAGTGTTTCAAGCGTTGCTTGGGCAAAACGCAATGTCCAGTCTGAGACTTCTGAACTTGCCTCTCCAGCTGGCCGTTTGGGAGCTGCATCCAGCCTCCTGCTAGTCCACACCATAGAGGTCTGCCCACACAAAGGCTGAGTATTGGAAAAGCCCTCCAGCTGGCGACTGCACTGGCCTCTGGCCTCACTCCTATGCCGCGCGTAGAACTGGCTGCGGTACGAACACCTCAGTGCAAGGCTGGCAGCATTATAACACATCCGATGTTGGTCAGAAAGCCTGTCTTGGGCAAAGACTGAAGAAGTGATGAAAATTTCTCTTTGGCCCCTCACTGAGCTGGGGAAGACTTGAACACCTGAAACACATTCAGGTACGTGCTAGATTCCAGATTTTGGAGCATGGCTTCCTACGCTGGTAGCAGGAAAAAGTTCTCAAGGATAACCAAAGAAGCTTAAAATTATGAATTTGATGCAGTATGTGAGACAGTCGAGAAGCTCCTTCCCAGGCTGAATAGTTAAAAACCAAGCCTCAGATTTGTCAGAGGATTCAGCTAGAGCTGAACAGCTATCTTTCTGTTGTAAGGAAGCTTTAACAGCCTTGCTGCTGTTCTACCTTTAAATTCAAAAGCTGATAAAGCTATCACATACTTTCAAGTGGGATCCTGAAGCAAGAATGGCAGAAATAGGAATGCGATAGAGACATTTGTGCTCCAGTTCTTTCCTTCTTCCCTGCTTCAGACATTTAGAAATGCAACTCCTTCATGATTACTCAAATAATCCAAACAGATGCAGTTTGAAGCTTAAGTCCCAGCGCCTGTCCACATTATTTCAAGCTGATCTCTACATCCTGGCCAGCAGAACTACTAAACCAGATCTATTCTTCCTAGACATCTGCCTGCTTGTAAGGCCTTTAGTAAAAATAGGACAGCTGCTGACATTTGGAGCTATGCTGAAGTGGCTGATGCTATGCTAAAGCTTATTTTGGGTTTATTTTCGGGTGTCAGAGAGGATCTCCCTATCTCAGGATGTGCTGAATCAGTTCGACAGTGCCTGTATCTTTCTCCAGTCGATACAGAACAGCAGTTGGATTGGTTTTCTTTAATGGCTGAAATGAGGAATATAAATCCCAATGAACTAAAAAGTAAACCATCTTCTGGGGAATATCAATGCTGTTACCTTGTGAAAGTCTTTCAATTTTGTGATTTATTACAGCAAATTTCTCAAACACCAACATTTTAGGGGCAGAACACTCTGCTGAAAGCTGACATTTGGTATGACAGTTGGCTTGCACTTGATTCCAAAATGTTATCGTACATAACGTTATCCCAATTCAATTATTCAACATGAATTATTAGCAAAGTCTGAACTGCAGGTTAGTAACAATAATGAAACCACAGTGCATTTTAACAACAAAAAAAATCAAAAGAAAAAATATTAATATTGTGATTTTTTTTTAAAACGTATTTAAGGAATAAGTGCAAGATCCTTTACCATTTATATTCAAATCAATTTACCCTTGGCAGATAATACCACAAGGAAGATACACCAGTGGCAGTACAACTTTTTAGTGCCTGGCTACATTTGTTTTAGATGGTCATAGGTCATTGACATCAGTGCTGGTCCAAGTCTTTGCCAGCTCCAATAGTCTCCCCAACAGTTCTACAGCCTCCATACCTTGAGTAGCTGAAGAGGAAACAATATACATGTATATGTACGTATAAATGTATATACACACACATATATAACATATGTATGTTTTAAATGAGTCACTGTTCTGTTCCTACTTTCATAGGAATCAAAGGTGATATTCAAGCTTCATGCACGAGCAAAGTATCTTTTAAGAGAAAGCACTGAATGTTTGTTCATTATTTTGGTTCATTATTTGTATTGCAGAAACATCAGAAAATCATATCCACACCGAGGACTACTTCTGCCAATAACTGACACTCCTTCATTTACTTTGTTGTGTGTTGTGGAGGTAAAAGCCGGTATTTCTTCACACCTCCTCTGAAATCTATCCTCTCATAGTAGAAAAATCTACCATCATAGTCCAGACCAAGAAACTCTACAGAGAGGACTGCCAGTATTGGTCAGCAACCTCATTTTAGGAATCAAGTTAATGAAGCGAGCACCATGCAATGTAAAGGCTTGTTTCACAAAGGTTTCTGGAGTCACAGTGACATTTTTCCCACTATCCTGAATTAGCAGACGTATTTATTACCTGGCAGCTGTTGGGTTGGGAGAAAACCCCCATACTGAAGTTATCTTTAATACAGAGCTAGATGAACATAATACATGAGAAATAATTTTTACAAGCTCAATGCAGGCAACTAGCTGTAAAGTCTGTGGAAACAAATGTAATTTCTGTAATTGGTTACTAATTGGTTCTATTACCTTCAAACATCTCTCTCGCTGTGAATTGTCCAGCAGGCTCTCGGGTACTCTCATCCTCCATTAAGGGCTGTATTTTGGGGTACCATTACTTTCTTTTGTACTCCCTACCACATTTTGGGAAGAGAGGAGGTATTCAAATTCACATTATCTTTTACTAATCAGTAACAATTCCGACCTGAAACCATGTAAGAGCCCGTTCTAAGCACTGCCTTTCACCCGCTGTAACTGAAATAGCAAATCTTACACGCTTACAGGACAATCACAGCATCAAGTCTAATTTGTACCTTTTGGAAAAGAAAACTTTTAGCTTGTTCAAATGAAATGTTAGGAATCTGAGATTTCCTTTCTCACCCATTTGTATGAAGGGAAATTGAGTTTTGTCCATTCAAAAGAACAGGTTAAAGACTGACATTTGAAAAAAAATGAAAAAAATGCACAGTGAGATCTCCCACTGCTGCCACCTACTACAGCTCTTCCATTCATCCAGGTTTCTCTACAGCATTGCACCAGACTACATTTGTAAGGGGAAAGGAAAGAAACCTTGAACAAAATGCAGGATCACAACCCTGGACCTACAGAAGAACAGAACTTGCCTTGCGCAGGGAATCTGCCAGGTAGATGCCCATGGGAGACCATCCTAGAGTGAAGGGCCCAGGAGAGCTGGTTGATGTTCAAGAACCATCTCCTCCAGGCTCAAGAATGGTCGATCCCAACGCACAGAAAATCAAGCAGAGGCAGCAGGAGGCCTGGATACATGAACAAGGAGCTCTTGACTAAACTTAAACATGAAAAAGAAGCATACAAGAGGTGGAAGCACGAGCAGAGGACCTAGGGAGATTATAGATGGGACTATCCAAGCACGCACAGATGGGGTTAGGAAAGCCAAAGCCCAAATGAAGTGGAATCTGGCAAGGGAGGTGAAGGGCAACAAGAAAAGCTTTAGCAGAAATATCATCAGCAACAGGAAGACTAGGGAAAAATAGGGCTACACAGTTGAGTGGGGAAGAGGACTTGCTGACAGGAGATAGGGAAAAGGCCAAGGTACTCAACTGCCGCCTTTGCTTCTGTTGTTACCAGCAAGAGCAGCCCTCAGGAAAACCAGGCCTCTGAGCACAGAAAATTGCCTCAGTTGCCAGGCTCAAAGGGCTGTGACCAGTGGCACCAAGCCCAGTGGAGACCTGGCCTTACTGGTGTACACCAGAGGACAATACCCAGGCCAGGATGGTTTAACATCTTCACTAATGAAGCTGGCTGATGGGACAGAGCTCACCCTCAGCATGTCTGCATGTAACACGAAACCAGGAGGAGCGGTCAATACCATAGAGGGGGGGCCTGCCATTCACAGGGACATCAATGGGCAGGAGACATGAGCCAACACATGAATCTCGGGAAGTTTAAAAGGCAACGCCAAGTCCTGCCCCTGGGGACAAGCCACCCCAGGCACCAGCACACACAGGGGCCAGACACCTGGAAAGCAGCTTTGCAGAAAAAGCCCTGAGGGTCTTCATGAACAAGGGGAACGTGAGCCAGCCACACGCGCCCTTGCAGCAAAGACGGCCAACAGCCCCCAGATCGCCAGCAGGTCACAGAAACACAGTGAAGATTGCTGGATAGGAGATCTAATAAGAAAGACACATTGCAGATAATGGCTGTGTATCAATCTACTGTTATATTAAGACCATCAAAACCACCAAGTTGCCTAAATAGTGGTACATTACTGACAGGACAGTCATCTACTTCTGCCATCAACCAGTTTACAACTCATCTGCTTGAACTCGAACTCACCTTTCACCTGTCAGTCAGTGTTTCTCAACCAAGTGGTTTAGGCATGGTGTCTTACCTGACAAGGCTGCATTTGCAGAGCCTACGCTCCATAAAATGGGTATTCAGCATATTTTAAGTAATGTGGTCAACCTTACTGTGATGTGTATAATGAAAACTGAACAAGTCTATTGCCATCTAATGTGTATTTCAAAAAAGCCTGTAAAGAGGCGGCAAAATTTTCTGCTGTACAAAGTATTTACAAAAGCATACAACTTCAAAACAAAGTTTATTTTACTGCCCAAATTATTAAACACTGAACAAGACAACCTTGTAGTTTATACATTAGGAATGTAAGTTTTCATGTACAATTAAGAGAACACTTCACTGTAAAAAAGGTGAAATACTGCGTTACTAAAACACAACAGTGTCACACAACAAACTGAAGAACACGAGAGTGTGCCACATTCATTTAAACTCAGGTTCTCAGGTGAAGACAGACATCTATAGACCGATGCAGCTATTCCACAGAGTTTGGTGAATATTAAGAATTGCACACATCTAGTCTTAAGTAGAATTATAGAAATACAAAAGGCAATACATTACACACCTATATACAGCAGTGTAAGCCTCAAACACCGACAAAAGATATCAGACATAATACTTAAGTTAGAAATTTCTAGAATCCTCATAGAAATACGAAGAGACCTCCTTAGAGAGAAGTGTGGCTAAAATAGCTGTACATTTCTGTACCTGTCAAATCTGTCAGGTATTCAAGGCAATTCAAGGACATTTCACTCCCTTCAGAAAAGTCGCTGCAGCTCTACAGCAAGTGGTTAGAGGCCGTATGCTTTTTGCACAAATGTTACAGGTTCTCACAACAAAAATAATTCTTCTCAGCTTCAGAGTTTTGAAAGTGTTCAAAGCCATCATTGGAAACTGTGCTCTTTGATTTAAGACAGTAAGGTCAGTTATAAATGTCAGCATTCAAACAACTTCTCTTACTATAATTTGAGATGATTCACTCCTACATAACATTTTTCCTGCAGAATGTTGCAGCCATGTATGATGTTTGGAGTGTATTCATCAGAACTACCCACTCCCAGGGAGAATACAATATGGGATGTCTTAACAGGTTTTCCTTACACTGTTAGAAGACCTCTACTTCTTTAATATACATTTTTCATTCTCAGTCTAAAGACATAAAATAATGCTCAAAACCCAAGAGCTTGACAATTTTAGAAGTACTGTGAAAGAATCAATATATCTCCTTCCTGCCCTTCTTTCCCCCTTCCCTCTCCTCCCCCCGCAATCCTGCACCATGGATATTGGACAACAAATAATTCTGCCCTCCCTCTCCCCTATTCTGCTTTTTTTTCTTTTCCATTTTTAAGAAAAGAAAGAGGCACAACTGAAAATTTTATTATTCACATCAGGAAAGAAATTCTTTAGACTTGATCAATATCAAGGTGTGATGTCAGTTCACAAAAACATGCTTGCTGTGTAAGTTGCTCCAGAGACCAATACATACATATTTATATGAAGCCACATATGTATAGAAACAGCAGCCTTTAGCACCAAAAACCTTTCCTTTCATCTTTTTCTCAAAAAAGTATGAAGCTTTACATAATTGCAGTTTTACCAATATGAGCCTATGCCTAGGGTTCAAGCCAGACCACAATTAGAATAATTAGCTGGATAAAATAAAAGGATAAACTAACTTTACTTTAACACTGTTTGACTGTTAGCCAACAGTATTGTAAACATTAAATTACATATCTACATTTTACGGCATTTTAGATGCTTCGAAATTCTAATTATTTATAGCTACAGTGACTAAATCTTCCCAGTATAATAAACATCTTTTAAACCATTTTTTTTCTACTGTGGAGATAACCGAAACAATCATGAAGTAAATGAAACAAAACAAACCCTGTAGAATTACTTAAAAATTCTAGTGCCTTAACACTAACTCACAACTAATATCATCACAACAAACATTTGTCAACTGCAATTTTATTTATCTATTCTAGGTTATGTTTCAATTTAAATTACTGTAAAGTGTTTCCAAAATACTCTTAAATGCTACACTGCAAGAGCATATCAGGTAAGTTCTGCAGGTTGTTTCTTCGTAACATCTAGAATGAATTTCAAGGAAAGGAAGAGCTCTACATTCAGTATGTGTAGTGCTAGCCAATGTCTGCTATCAGCTGCCTAAAACCCTTCTATTGCTTGTGGTTATGCATGCTCCAGCAGCCACCACATGTATTAGTCAACCTGAAACAAATGTGCTGTCTAATGTGTATTGCAGAAAAACCTGTAAAAAAGAGGCAAAATTGTCTGCTGTACAAAGTATTTACAAAAGCATACAACTTCAAAGAACCAGTTTATTTCACTGGCCAAAGTATTAAACACTAAACAGGACAAACTTGTAGTTTATACATTAGGAATGTAAGTTTTCATGTACAATTAAGAAAACACTTCACTGTAAAAAGGTGAAATATTGCATTACTAGACTAGAACAGTGTCACACAAGAAACTGAAGAATGAGAAAGTGTGGTACATTCATTTAAACTCAGGCTCTCAGGTGAAGATAAACATCTATAGACTCATGCAGCTATTCCACATACTTTGGTGAATATTAAGAAGTGTATACAACTAGTCTGCAGTCTTAGAAGTAGAATTATACAACTTACTTGTCCCTATCAACTATGTCTCCTCATCTCTTGTCATTAATTAACCAGCTTATTAATTGCTATAAACCTGAATAACATTAGCTGCTTAAAAGTTACTTGTGCTTCAGTTTAAGTCAAAAAGGGATATCTAAACTTATCTCCAGGCAAATAGGAAAGTCTACCAGAATTCTAGTGTTTGTTTTGTTCCCAGGTTCTTGATAATAAGTGATCACTAGCTGCAGAAATTTGGACAGTTGGGAATGACTATGCCTTAGATCTTCATCCTATTTTTCCACTCATAATAATATATTGTCTGTTTATCAGCTAATCACTGCTACTGGAGTGGTTTTGTCAGCTATTGCTTCTCTAAATTTCTGCATAAAAAGTTTTAATGTCCATTTTTAATTAAAATCTTAATGTTATAAAAGTTGGTATCAAACAAGGTCACCAAACTAAGTGAAGGTTAAAGGTTAAGTAACCTTGAACAGGCTGTTGTTTTAGAATTTCAAACTAGAAAAATAATAGATATAAAAGACTAGGAATTACAGTGCCAGTTATATTTACATTATAATTTCCCTTTGTGCTTGCAAGTTACTGAAAGTACACATCCTTTGGTAGTATTCTCTTAGTCACAAGTAAGAAGTTCATGTTAAACACACTCACACTCCTGATTTGCTTGAGTTAGTGCAAAGGGCTCATACCTTATTTCCTACAGAACATTGTTACATAAGCACATCTCTTCCCCATAAATAATAAAAATACTGATGACAGTGACTTTTCAATGAGTAGCTTTGTGCCCGATATTTAAGAATCTGAAAGAAAGAAAGAATCTGTCACACAATTCATAAGTCTAAAGCGTGACTAGCAATTGATAAGAGCTCCCATCCACAAATACTGCTGCTGTATGACTTTTGGCCCAGTTTCAAACGTATAGAAAAAACATAACGCATCTGTAATTCAGACTCATATAGGCATAAACATGTACTACCATTACAAAAACCGCCATAACATCGAACACTGAACTGATGCTTCTAGTCTGAACCTTACATGTAAGCACAGCTTTCTCACGGTTAACATAAGAGAATGTTTGTTCTTAAAATGCTGTTCCAAAATTTCATGCCCATACTGTGAGACTTCTTTTAATAAAAGAAGTACTTCCAGTTTTGCCTATGCCAAGTGGTTGTGAAAAAGTAGAATCTGGGAAAGAGGCTCTATTGTTCCCATACCATGCTTGTATAAAGCCACACATCTTGGTCAGTGGCTAAACAACCAATCAACGCTTGTTAAATTGGTGAAGCTGTGAACTTCACATGAAGCCGTAAGCAATCAGGTGTATAAATACAGTACGTCAAAGAGGAACCTTCCAAGCTATTAGAAGTTGATGCAAAATAATTACAACTGTTGTCTATTCACTATGACTGTCAAATGTGAGCCAAGTAAGAATTTATGGGCTTGAGGTTTAAGAAAGTAATGTATGGCATATTAAGGAGCTTAATGTACCAATGTACCAATATCAGCATAAACCCTCAATATTTTATTTTTCATACTTGCCAACTTAATATCAATCTGTTGACAAAGTTATGCTAATACTAGGAGGTCGCTGCTGATTAGGTTGTTTGCTTAAAATTGGAAGATCTGTTCTTTCTGCTCCATATATCAGTTTTTCCTCCTGAAGACTACAAGCTGAAAACCTGTTTGCCTCTGTACCAGATACACCACCACGATTATTTGGAACTGTGACACCACTGACCTGTTCAAAGGATTTACTAAACACAGTAGTGGTTGTTCTGGCCAGACTATGGCTGCCAGGCTTAGGCAGGGACTGGCTAGTTGTCAGTGTCAGTCTCTTCAGAGAGACAAGCTCTAGATTCTCACTCATGGCTCTCTGAGTTTGTTTTCGTGACAAGTGTTCTCTGCAGGTTTCGCCTTCTTTTTCTTTTCCTCCAGCTTTACCTCCTCCAGACCTTCGTTGGCTCTTCCCTAAAAGGTTCTTACTGCTCGTGTTGCTGCTGTTAGATAGGGCAGACTGACTTGTACTAGAAGTTGCCCTAGAGTAAAACCCTTCATCAGTTTCAGACACTTCTATCAGTTCTTCTTGAATTGCTAAATCAGTATTACCTGCATGGTAGAAAAAGAAATAAAGAATTAGAAATTGACTTGCTCACTTTTATTGATTTTACATATTGCTAGGTTTTGATATTTACAAGCATGAAGCCATACAGCAACAGAACAGAGAACAGAAGACAAAATACTTACCTATTCCATTACATTTTGGAACTAAGGTTCATTAGGATATGAAGTTACAGCAAACAGTGCTGCATTAACTAGATCAAAAAGCATGCCCACAATCTCATTTTGTAGTGATTTGGAGGGGGGGAGGGGCGCGGCGGAACGCAATCTTGTTAATTCATGCAGGAGATTAGAAATTTATAGATTAGAAGATACCACACAGAACAAAAAAAGTGTAAATCTTATTTTGAGGAAGTGCTCCAATACATGATTTTGCAAAGCTCGTTAATTATAAAGGTATGTGATCAATGCCCCAGGACACCCAATACGGCTGGCACCTGCACGTTTAGCAACCCAAGAATGCTTTACGACTGAAAGGTCACCTTCTGCATCATAGGTCTGGTGGTGTGAGTTGGAAACTCAAGCACAACATGAGATCTCCAGTATACTGTGAAAGGTGGAATTTGGGAAATCTGAGGTATGCAGATACTTTTCACATCCATTTTGATGGATTCTTCATACCATTGATCACTGGATTTTGTAAACCCAATAAATATGCTTAATAAACTCAAAGGTATGTTGAGTCTCACAGTGTATTTTCTCCAGATTAAATAAAACTACTTGTAAGTACGTTGTCATTGTCTGTGGCACAGACGAAGCTGTGTGCAATACATGCATTTGTGTTATTACACATGCAAATGTATTAACTGCATACTTTAATTCTCCAAACATGCAGCAGTGACCCTTTCAATCAACAGTGGTACCTTAGAGTGCAGCTACAAGTGCTCTGCTAAAACTGCACTCTGCCAGATGAGTTTATTCCATCCTCCATCATTTTTCTTACAGATTTTTGCCTCCTGATTTCTGGCATGCCTTTGCTGTCAGTTCTAGGATCTGTAGCTGTTTCCTGTACTCCCTGTAAATGCTGAACATCATTCTCTGCTAGTGCTCTGCTCTTTTCCCCATTCCCGGTCCTCTCTCCAGCCACACTTGTGACACTAATCTCAGGTATGATAAAGTTGCCCAATTCAGTAGCATCATTACCATTCTCTGGTTGTTCTAGAATTAAAGATGAATAAGAAAAAAAACAAAAGATGTCTGAAACAAAACATGAAACAAAAGCCAATAGATACAGATGACTAAAGCACTATGAATTAAAGCAGATGTTCACATATTAACCTCTTGTTAATTAGCAACATTAGCGAGTATGGAATTTTGCTTTATTTCTAAATTGCAGGCTTTGATCTTCCAATTATTGGCCTGCACCCACATACTGGAAAGCCCCATGCTTGATCTTTCAAAATTGAAATTTCTGAGGATCATGAAACAAACATTCAGAGATTATCAGAAATCAAAGAACTGTCCATAATTCACTTTTATTGACTATATTCTCTGTATCACCATACTAAAGTGAAACTTATTTTTACAATGAAATGGCATATCAACTTCATGTGTTATCATGTAAGACTAGAATTTCTAACATACTGTCACGATCCTGCACAGTGGTCAGCCTGAAAACTAATAGTGAAAAATTAAGCCAACTCAAGCACACTTTGACTTCCATTTTCTTTCTTCATTTCAAAAAACTATTTTCAACCAGAAAGATATTTACAAGTAGGAAAATTCTCCAGTTACTAAAATCAACTTAGCCAGATAAAACCTACGGAATTTTACTGCAGTTTTTGCCACCTACTAATAATAAAACATAAATGTTGATCTCCCTCAGCCTTTTTAAGCTTCTTATATGAGCTTACAACTAAATTATTTGCAATAAACTTATTTGTATCACAGAAGTCAGTTACTAAGTACAGTTGAGAAAACAGGGATGATTAAGCTGGGGGGAGGGAAAGCACCAAAACATTCTGCAGCACTGGAAAAAAAAAAAAAAAAGAAATTAACACAAACACCAATGCAGCTTAGTTCTAAGATTACTTCTTTTCATCTGGATAAGTCATCAACAGCAGATATACAAGTGCTCACTCTGGCCAAAAAATTATTTCAAGACAGTCCAAAATTCCTGCAGACATAGCCAAAAATCCCCAAGCAAACAGAAAACTTCACTGCTACTCAAAGTGTGAGTAGCACAAGAGATTTAATAATGATACTTAATGATATCAATGCAGTAAGAACACAATAGTTCCTACAAGGTCCTGGTAAAAAAAAAAATCCCAACTCCAAAGATGCCTGTCTACATCAGATGAAGAGAGGTTTGAGAAGAACAAACTCTTGAGAGGAAAAAAAAGTGAAAATAAAAATGGGAGTTGAAACTTCATGGAAATTCCGAGTATATGCAAGTAACAAGTTACAATCCTAGCAACCTGTCAGCTCCACAGTGTTTGAAGTATTCTCAGTATCTCAACATCTTTTAAAAAGTATTCGGAATTGCTTTATCAGCACTAGCTCTACAATCACAAAACTGCATTTAGATGACCTGGAGAAGAAAAAAGGAGAAGCCGTCAGTTACAGATAGTCACGGCACATCCTCCATGAAGATGTATACCACGGAAACACAAGAAGAGCAAGAGCTACACTATATGCTATATAGTTATATATTCTATATGTGTTATATATGTATACTATATGCAAACACTACGGCCACAAACTTGACAAGACTAAAAATGCACTAAAAGCACAGCTCAGAATAAAGCTCAACTGAATCCCTGTGTTTTATTCATAACGCAGCTCTTTCAGACCTGAGGATTAAGGAAGGACCGCCCAGACTATACTGCCAGTTTGCTACCGCACGTGACCAAAGTTGGCAGTACAGACATTTAACTGACAGTAAGAAGTCCAAAAAGAGAGGAATTTATGATGAGATGGTTTTTCCACAGAGGCAGCTGGAGGGGATCCTCTCTTCCCCCTGTCCCCGCACTAAGGACTCTTGTGCAGGCACAGTGTACTTCTAGGTCAAGCAGGTTACAGCGCTGGGCTTTTCGCTAGCATTTGTGCTCTCTGCACTTATCACGACAATGAAATAAGCCTCAGAGCTAGAAGGTTATTCTGGCAGGGATGGACACCATTGTCCTCTGGTGTAAGAGCTATCCGTGATTTTACCTGCAAATGCTAAGTATCGTGATTCTTTCTAACTAGTCAACTACTAATGAAAGTATCTGTTTAACAAATTGTACTATCCAAAGGAAATGTCATTAATAATTGCTGCTAATTAGCCACTAACTTCCTGATATTTGGCAGGAAACTCAAGTTAGAAGGACTAACACTTGGAAACAGTTCTAACAGCACTCTGCAAGAGTCTTCTATCATCAGTAACAAAGGTAAAAACCGAGCACCGTGAACAGCAATAGTAATAATCATAAATAAATAATAACAACAATAATGATAGTAATAATAATACCACCATCAAATATAGCCTTTTTTCTAAAAACATAGGAGCAGAAAGGTTAGTGAGGAGAAAAGATCAATGCTCTGATTGGCCTCATTGGTCTAATTTTACTAGGGTGGGCTACCTGTGCCTCTCCTATGGCAATCTTCAAACGCCTTCCTGCTACCCCGTCAGTGCAGCTACAGGCATCTTATTTCAGCAGAAATCTTCCCAGGATCCACTGATCTCCACATGCACAAGTCGATTCTGCTAGAAACTTCATTTAGAGCCAGGACACCAGAGAGAGGAGAGGGCAGAACAGAGCTTACTGTCAGTCCCTTCCTCACCAAGGGCAGAACAGCTCTAATAAACAGCATCCAGCTCCAAAGAAAGGAGATTCAGAGTGCACAGCAGAAATCAGAGGAACAGAGGAAGAAATTTTTTGTTACAGATTTTGTATAATAGCGATACTTATTGTTGTTTGGTGGTGTGCATTTCTAAATGCAATATCCTACTGTGATATCAGGACTTTACCCATCATTGCTGCATTCCCACAGCTGTGTAACCATTATCACAATGAACTGGGAGAAAAAACCAAAACACTTAAGGAGTTTTACTCAACACAATTGTACCTAATCTTTTAGTTAAGTGCTATTAACTACTTCTAATGAAAGGGAATATACCTTTCTCTGAGTTTAACATTGAACTACAGAAGGAAATTAATGAAAAAATGGGATACTGGATATCTCAACTCCTATTAACACCATCTACCATAGCATCTACAGTCTCATGGCAGGGATAAGACTACACAATCCATCTCCTTCATAGTAGCATCCCCTCCTTCTTTTAAAACTTTTAAGAACACCTAAAACAAACCTTCAGCTTCGTAGTGCTTGGTTTTGAAGATAATACTGCTTCAAGCTGGACAACTCTGGGGGTCTACCCTTTGAGAAAGAGATATTAATACACAGTGCACAAGGCAACGTAGCAAAAGAGAAAACAAAGGACACTGCTACATAGTGTAGAGATAAAACTGAATAATTATGTCAGTTTGAAAGTTAATATAAATATGCCCATAGCGGTTGAAGTAAAATGCATTTGGAGTCACATTTCTGAATGCTTTGAGTAGTACAACCAACCTTGATAAATGCGTTTCATGATTCCTACTTGCTAAGAATTAATTCAAAAGATATTTCAATCATAGTCTACCTTATTATTATGGTTGTTATTATTACGGTTGCCTACATCATTTACCTCAGATTGCACTGGCAAACTGCCCATTTGGATTGTAATTCAATTTTAACCACCACAAGCTCAAGCTGCATTTCCTGCACAACGTTAGCATTTTGAATTATTCACAAAAACATCAAGCTTATATCCCAAAATTAACATTCATTCCAGATTCCTAAAAAAAGTTATAACTATTTCAGGAATTAATACTGTTTCAAAAAAAGTAAGAAAATTCTCTCCACAGAGATTCAAAGACTAATGTTTCTAAGCCTTGTGTACTACATCAATTCCTGCAATGGGGAAAAAATAACGTTGTCCTTCTTCTCTAGTTGATGTCTTTGTTTTTGTGTTATATATCTTACGAACATCCGCTCAGCTCTTCATACTCATCAGTCTGTTACATCAGGGTGTTTCTCTTACATGCATTACCTCTACACACAGGAGTTTTTCCCGAGCAACCCTTTTATGGGGCAGTGTGGCAGATTTTACATGAGTAAAGAAAGCACTGCTAGGGCTTGCTTTGTTTTTTCCTAGCTTCCATAAGTAACCATTCATTTAGGTGTTTATTTCCTTTACAAGCTATACGATTTTTCTGGTTTTCCTCTGCTTGTGAATAGAAATGGAGATGTCACCCAAGGCTCGTTTTTAAAACATGAACACTACAAAAAACTAATGCTAGATAGAAGAGCTAGCGCTCCTCTTTTTTAAGCTTTATGATTTATAGGCAATCCAATTCAATAGCACTAAATAATTTGTTGATAAGGTGTGGCTAGTATCAACTGACTCTATAAATACTATCCATTTGTGATTAGATGGATCCATTTTGCAAACGACCTTCACCTTTAGTACCTCTAAAGTACTTACCTTAGAAGTCCAAATTCACAATACCAATTTGATTTTAAATTTTCTGAGTAACAGCTCTAACGAATGAGTTACAGGGTTGAGTATCACAACAAGATTAAATGTTAAGTCAACCTTTTTTCAAAACTGACTTCAATCTATAGTTCTAGCAAAGGTTAGCAAGATCTAAAAACTTTTATAGTAAACTGAATTTTTTAAAAGATAAAAAAAATAAAGTCCGTGCTTCTCAGCTGGAAATGTGATTGACTGTAATTCTTTTATTTATTCTACACAAAGAGCTAGTGATTGAAAATTGCTGCCCTTGCTTCCCCAAGGGATACTTTGCTTCATATCAGGTCTTCTCGTCCACATAAAGTGTAAGATCAAACTATCTCTCAGCTGTCTCCTCTAGCTTCCTAATCCATTTGTACAACTCATTTTTATTATACTGAAGCACAAAAATAAAACTCCCAAATACAGTTTTACCCCTTAAACTGTGGGAAAAAGAATAATGGTCAGGAGGTACAAGGTTTGTCATCTGATTTCTACCAATTCCAGTATTTATTTTAATTCAAACAAGCATCTGTAAGCACAAGCCTCGTTATTCTTTCTGCATGCTGACCGTGAAGATCTATTCCATATCTTCCTTTCATCTGGAATTGTGGGGCACTGAATTATGTTATTAGAAATTTTGGAATCAGGAGACCATCCACTCTGACTTTAAAAGGGCTTTTAAAAGAGTCACAAACAACAATTTTGTTAGTATTTTACAAAGTGGTATATGCATGGAACGTTTACCATTTAAAACAAAACAATTGGATGGTCAGTTAGTCAAAGATACCATAGACTCAGTTTTGGCCTTTAAACTAGCAACGTTTACATAGCCTTCAAATTTACAACTACTCCCACAACCTGCTATACAAGTTCCCCTCCACCCTTGCCCTATACCAAGTGATTTTCTTCCTCTTCATTAAATCCTGTACCATCAAGGCAAATCCAAAGTTTTCCCAATAACCCAAACAAAATGTTGACAGAGCTTTTTTGTAAAAGTCCGTAATCTTTCAGTCCTCATCCCTAAACACTGACTACTCCTCACTTGGGTCATACTAACTAGATTATCACTGTTTCCCTCAACTTGTCCTGCTTTACAATGCTCCCATAAAACACACCATTCCTCCCCATTTCTACGAGTCCTACGATTATTCCCATTTCCCTTCACCTTACTATTATCTGCTGCAGGGCACACTTGTCCCACCCATTTTTCCTTGAACTTCACCAAGCATCACCCCCTGCAATAAGGCAATAATTGTAAAAACGTCTAGATTTCTGCATCTGCTGAAAAATTTGCATTCCTATAAGGATGGTTCCAATACTGATTCTGTTACATTATTTCATTTTTTCTGTAAACGCAAAGACAAAAGGAATGTTTATTTTAATACACTTTCAATTCCTCTGAATGAACTAGCACTCAGTATCCCCGATCTGTGTTCCCCTCCACCACCTCATTTGAACAAGTATCAGAACCACTCAAAAATAATAGCTGACAAAATTGCCAAGCTTCAGAGGGCATTTGTCCATTTAAAAAAAGCTGACCTATCATACAGTTTTCTTGCACCTGGTCAATAATCCCTGCTTAACAACTGTAAGCCTGAAGAAAGAAAAATAAATAATAAAGACTAAAATGGTCCTTAGCAGTCTTGAGATTTCAGTAATGACTTGCTACTGGACCTCACTCAAGTTAAAGACTTGTTTTGCTCCTCAGCTTCGTCTGACAGTTTTAAGCAGTTTTTAATAAACTGAAAAGTTGTTTGGTTATTTTACCTTTCTTTGCCCCTCACCCCCTCTGGCAGCTTACTATTGGTAGTACTACCACCAGTGTGTATCATTACTGCTCAGAAAGCTCTATCATTATTTTAAAGTCATCTTCTACCACCATATTTATAAATAATTTTCTCAACACTTACTTATAAAGGACTGAGAGGTAATTCAGGTAACTTGACAATATTTTCCTAACCGAACTGTCCATATACTACAAAAGCTCATACAGTACACATCATACAGAAATTTTTATGATACCACTTCAAAATCTTTATTGAACCTATTAAAAGAGCATTCTTATCTACACTCACTCGCTTAGCCTGTCATCAGAATTACAAGCCCAGCAGAACAAGCCATTGCCAATTTTGATCTCTGGTCCAGCGGCTCTTCCCTTATCTGAAGACGGAAGAAGTGGAATAAAATGTTTCTCCTTTTGCAGTACATTCAGCACCATTTTTTCTACTTCTCAGCCCAGACCTGTGTTCTACTTTGTGGAAGCCCTTATATTAGTTTGCCTAAACGTGCTGGTTTTGGCTGGGGTAGAGTTAATTTTCTTCACAGTAGCTAGCACGGGGCTACGTTTTGGATTTGTGCTGTAAACAGTGTTGATAACACAGGGATGTTTTAGTTACTGCTGAGCAGTGCTTACACACAGTCAAGGCCTTTTCTGCTTCTCACACCACCCCACCAGCGAGGAGGCTGGGGGTGCGCAAGAAGCTGGGAGGGGACACAGCTGGGACAGCTGACCCCAACTGACCAAAGGGATATTCCATACCATATGACATCATGCTCAGCATATAAAACTGGGGGAAGAAGAAGGGGGAGATGTTCGGAGTGACGGCATTTTGTCTTCCCAAGTAACCATTACGCATGATGTAGCTTTCCTGGAGATGCTAAACATCTGCCTGCCGATGGGAAGCAGTAGATGAATTCCTTGGTTTGCTTTGCTTGCATGTGCAGCTTTTGCTTTACCTATTAAAATGTCTTTATCTCAACCCACAAGTTTTCTCACTTTTACCCTTCTGATTCTCTCCCCCATCCCACCGTGGGGGAGTGAATAAGCAGCTGTGTGGTGCTTAGTTGCTGGGCAGGGTTAAACCACGACACCAAAACATAGTAATTTATCCCTCTACCATTAAATCCGATTTTCATTTAAGTAATTTAAGACAGATGAAGTTCTGCAGTGAAGTTGTTAAATATTTACTTTGCTTCAGGTACTACACCTTACTTTTCAGAAGAAAACAGGAACATCGGCCTCTAAAGAATCAGTAACTTTGTACAGCTCCCTTTAATAAAAAAGGTTTTTTGTGTTGTTGGTTTTTTTTTTTTTAAACATGATTAAGGAAATAAAGAATATACTTCATCTGAACTGCATTAAGATTCCCATTTACCACTAAAGAAAATAAAAACCTCCAAACTGCTGCTTGCTTACTAGCAATGAAGACGTGCGATAACAAAATTCTCAACGTTATTTTAAACACATGTAAAAAGCTGAGAATTCATCGCAAAATGTGTTTCTTACCATGCCTTTTCCATCTATGCCCTCGGATAGACATGCTAGTCACAGCATTTCTTGATATTCTGGATGAAGTAGGTGTAATTTCAACCTGAATGCATCTTGTACCTTCTTTACTAGATTTCATGGCACCCTGAGGCAGTGAAGCTTTTATTGCATTAGCAACCTAGAACAGAAAAGATGCAGTAAAGTTCTTAACATGAAGATCCAAATTTTAGAAGAAGAATTCTGTCAGGAGATTCTTATTACTCCAAGAAGAATACTGTGTACAATTCCAGTTTAAGGTCAAAAAGCACACCAGCTTTTTGCACAGGTTATAAAGAATGCTGGTTGCAATTACCTCTCAGAACTAAGTCACATTTAATATCTGTCACTTTTTAAAACAAAGTTTCCAGTTTGAAGATGTGGCTATTACTTAACATGAACTTCAGAGTGCTTCTGCACTATGATCTAAGCTTTCAAGACTTAGAAGCGTTCTACTGAAAATAGCTTGTTCATTAGGGAAGATGACAAAATAACTAAGTACATTGAAAATACCTCTGTGTGTGTGTGTCTATACTTGCAGATCTAGCTATTCACATGAGCGCACCCACACCGCCCTCATGGGATTTAGGTTCCTGGCATGATGTCGCATCAGGCACGTTCACAGGAAGGATTTCCTGGATTAAAGTTGTACTCAAAAAAACATTGAAATACAACACTTACCAGCAGAGGTTCTGGATACAGTTCCAGCTGTGCTCTATACAAAATGTCATCCATAGCTTTACGAGCCAGATCCCATTCTCCATTATAACTATAAAGGTAAATGTATACACAATAATAAGCATCTATATCAACAGTTTACCCTTCTTGGTCACATAACCTTCACATATTTAGTATTCCTTGAGAGCTCAGCTTAGAGGAATTGAACTAACTGTGTTCATTGTCAGTAAGCCTGCTATTTAGAGAACTTGTTCTCAAGTATCGTTTATGGAGACAAAGTTTTACTTTCACTGGCCACCCTGAGCAGTTTAAAAATTACATAATTAGTTATTGATCAGCTAGTCATGAAATATTCTGAAATTCAAAACCGGGATTGTTTTAATATTACTCCATCTTTTGAGTACTCCTGTGTTACTAGTCTCTAATATTTTCAGTTAATAAGAGCTTTACACATTAGCATGACTATCAAAGGGTAAACAACATCAGCATTTCAGAGAAATAATGATAAGACCTTTTTTCCTTAACTAGACTGATGTCAAAACTAAGCATGCAAAAATGTGGACAGCAGACAATGGTTGGAAAAGGGTTTTTTAAAAGATTTTTTCACATCAGCAGTTATACCTATTAAGTGCTATTCTAGCCCTCTTTCCCCAATACATCAGAAACTTCAGCTAACTAGTTGGAGAACTATGTTCTCTTCCTGAGGACCTTATTGCTAGACACAGCATCTGTCCACTAGAAAATAAAACATTTCAAAGGTAGCATGCCTAGATGAGTGTAGAAATGAAGCTGACATTTCTGTATTTTATATGCATATAAAAAAAACCCAAACAACTTACAAAGCATAATAAATCCCTGTTAGCATTTGCACCATGAATTCAGAT
The DNA here is from genome assembly GCF_000690835.1 of Fulmarus glacialis. Taxonomy (NCBI): domain Eukaryota; kingdom Metazoa; phylum Chordata; class Aves; order Procellariiformes; family Procellariidae; genus Fulmarus; species Fulmarus glacialis. The sequence continues at coordinate 16,933 of NW_009200998.1, read as the reverse complement.
GAAACTGGAATCCTACTGTTGACTCCCTTGTACTTTCTCACTTGTTGGCGAGGATATCCACAGACACAAATTCTAAAGAAATCATGCATTAGTCATTAGCAAATAATGTAGAACCACCTTTGTATAGAACTCTACAAAGCTAGGTGTTTAGTATACATTTTAACTACAATAGACCCACAGGAAGGTATCCATCAACAACCCTGTGCTGAAGCAGACTATTTCTTATTACGGAAGAAGGGTATGCCCTCTACTGGCAGAGTTCAAATCTTTCAAAAGAGAGACATCCTAGACACTCCTGTTACATTTATACTATAGAAAGTGAAAGAAAACTGCCGGTAAAAGTCATTCTGAATCCACGCATTTGCTGCAGAACAGACAAAAAATAAGTTAATGGTATTTAAGGAGATAAAGCAGCATAGCAACTATTAATACTACAGACAGAAGCATCAGTGTCATTGCATATAATATGGAAGTTGCATATAAGTTTTCAAGCAAAGAGACCAGAAGTGTCACATTCATAAAACTATTCTAAAATCCAGTAAAAGTCAGCTTTAGACTTTAGTTCTGAACTAAATTCCACACCAGATTCTGTAGTCAAAACATTTTGGAAATCAAAGATATTGGGTAGTTAAATATTCAATTAACTGGCTATTACTGGACTTCTGGAATGACCTTTAATGACATTAATCAAAGTATTTCCTTCTCCAAAGCATAGAGTAGAAGGTTTAATCTCAGAAAGCTTCAATTTTTCAGCTTCAATACCAGAGAGCTTGTAAAACTCCTCTTAAATCTATTTTTTTCCAGAAAAACAATTGAGTTAAGATTGTATTGTAGTACCTTTCAAATTACATCTGTAATAGAAATTTCAGGAGCCTTTTTTTATTAATACTAACTTTGCCACTAACCTACTGCACTTTTTTCCTCTCCTTCTCTGTCCCGCAACTCATCCTCTGCTTTGGCTCCTTAAAAAAAAAAAAAGTAGACAGCGCCTCCAAGATCTCTATGGCTCAGCAACTCTCCCAGTATGTACTTTTCACCTAGTATGATCTAAATTTGACTCTTCACGCTGATATCACCATATCTCCAAACAAAAACAACAAAAAAAGATTTTAAACACTTCATCAGGAAAGACAGAAAGCCACACTAGTGACAACATGCAAGGAAACGAGAAGATCATGAGATGTTTATGAAGGAAGAATCATAGAATGCTTTAGGTCAGAAGGGACCTTTAAAGATCATCAATTTCCACCCCCCTACCATGGGCAGGGACATCTTCCACTAGATCAGGTTGTTCAAAGCCCTGTCCAACCTGACCTTTAACACTTCCAATGATGGGGCATCCACAACTTCTATGGGCAACCTGTTCCAGTGCCTCACCACTCTCATCGTAAAAAATTTCTTCCTTATGTCCAATCTAAATCAACTCTCTTTCAGTTTAAAACTGTTGCCCCTTGTCCTGTCACTACAGGTCTTGGTAAAAAGCCTCTCTCATCTTCCTTATAAGCCTCCCTTACACATATTGAAGGGCTGCAATAAGTCTTGCTCAGTCTTCTCTTCTCCAGGCAACAACAACCCCAACTCTCTCAGCCTTTCTTCATAGGAGCAGTGTTCCGGCCTTCCGATCGTTTTTGTGGCCCTCCGCTGGACCCGGAGGTCCACAAAACAGGTCCATGTCTTTCTTTTACCAGGTACCCTAGAACTGGATGCAGTACTCCAGGTGGGGTCTCACGAGAGCTGAGGAGAGGGGGAGAATCACCTCCCTCGACCTGCTGGCCACACTTCTTTTTACACAGTCTAGGATGTGATTGGCTTTCTGGGCTGCAAGTGTATGTTGCACCATATTCCCAAGCCCTTCTTCGCAGGGCTGCTCTCAATCCATTCATCCCTCAGCCTGTACTGATATCGGGGATTGCCCCAACACAGGTGCAGTTAACACTGACAGTTATATAGAAGAGAACTTAATACAGACACTCTATTAATGCCAGTATTGGTTAGTTTTACAAAGCCCTACTCTAGTCTGAGTTACTTCCTCTAAAAAGGCTAGAATGACATCAATAGAACCACTTCGCTTTACATCAGAGTAATATAATATTCTTATGAAAAGAGACTTAGTAAGTGAAGATGTCCAAATGCAAAAAATCTGGATTTACAACGCTTGAGATCAGCATAAAATACTTTGTGCTGCAGTTGTCACATTTACAGTTCAAGTTTGTAAATAAGAAGTTATAGAAGCTTTTGCTTCTTTAGAAAAGTCATAAAAATTGAATTAGACCTACTAGAAGAAAGCACATTCATCGTAGATTGCTTTCATACAGATCTTCCAAAACAAACCCAAATTCAACACTGCTCAAACCAATTAAAGGAACAGATTCTTCTGAGAATTTTGTCAGCACCACATCCAAACAGAATACTGAAAGATATTCTGGTCTTCTGACACATATTACCTTGAACCCCTAAAATGCTGTCCAGGCAATATTTTCAGTAAGCAGAGAAACATGGATGCCGAAACCAGTAGGGAATGAAGAACTAAGATAAAAATCGAATTGTATAGTATCAAATAATTCAGTATCCAAACATTCAACATTTTGAAGTAGAAAGACTTGTTTGCATCTACAGGTAATTTGCTCAGGTTTTTTTGGAGGCTCTTTAAAAATTATTTATCCCAAATACAAACAAAACCTAACCAACAGAATAAGCAACATCAGTGTCCTGTCCACAATCCTTAGCTTCTAAATATTTTCTATCTTAAATTTTAGACCAGCATACCTAACAAAGATCTTGTAAAGACTCTTGTAAATATTGCCAAGTGCTTCAATGCTCTCTCACCTCCTCTGAAGAGTAGAGAATCTTACAGACATCCATTACCATGTTTTGTTTGTGTGAGGAACCTGGGAATTATGACTGGTAAAAAGTTGCTGTAGTTGACTTCTAGGTGTCTCTTGGGTTTCCTGGGTTAACGACAGCATTCTAATATTTTCCTTAACCCAAAGTCCACTTTCAAAAATTTAGAGATAGACATGTTTACTACCAGTTCTTCCTCTTTGAAAAAAGAAATGGATCAAAAATGGACACTGTAATTAAAGCTGAGGTAGGTTGTTTTGTTTTGTTTTATTTTTTGAAGTAACAGCAGATTTTGGAAATACCCAAAGTATCTGTAAGAATGGATGTATTTCTAGTTTCAAGATCTACTATAACTTCAAGAAAGTTTCAACTTGCATAGCATCCAAATATATTTAGTAAGCTTGCAATGCAAAATTTACCAATATTTTAGAAGACATTTCTGACTTTATTTAGTTAACACACCTACAACTACTTTGATTAAAAACAAACAGTTCCCTTGATTTGACTTCTCCACTCAACAGCACTGCATATAAGACAGATCATTGCTTCCCTATTTTGAGATCTCAACCCAAAGTTACATAAGAGATACTTTAAAAGCAAATAATGCAGCTGTAAACACCTATGAAAAAAAAGTCAAGTTTACAAGCAGCTTTTGGGAACCTGGAGCTTCTTTTTTAAAAAAACAAAAGTTCAAACTGATTGTATTTCAAGTTGAAAATGCCATTTTAACTGTAATCAACCTACAGAAATTACCTTGAACAAATTTGACACAACGACTGAAGAGAAACTGCAGGCATGTAGCTTAAGGCAGCATTGTAACAGAGCAGAAGGAAAGTCAGCACTTCAAACCTGGGATTTACAAGAAACATTAGAATTACATTACCAATTTTATTTTTGAAAAGAAAACAAGTTTACACAGAAATTTGCAAGAGTTATTTGAACAGATTTGGTATTTCGTTTCAATAAAATTGACAACTGAATAGTTTGGTTCTGTAAGCTTTTCCTCTTCGTGTAGTAATATGCACTGCTAGTGTTTCTGCATCTACATTTACACCTGTTTAAAAACAAAAAAAAAAAAACCCACCACAAAACACAGCATACACCTATCCACCTTCAGTCTATAACTATATTAAAAATTATAAGAAGTTAAGATTCATTAGTGATTCTGTAGCAAAATCCTATTATACAATTTCACCTGTTTTGTGCTGTTAACATTTCCCTCTGAGGATGAGGTCCACTGTATACAACTCTGGACAAACCATGCTGTGATAAAGCTCCTTCAGTGAGAGCCATGGAGCCAATGCTGGAAGGCTAAAGGAAAAAGGGTCATTCAAAACATGTCCACCCGAAGTCTTGCTACAATGCAAGTGAAAATAGACAATGATCAGCACCACCATATTTGTACACAAATTTTTAACAGGCTTAAGGTTCTCTGACTGCTTAGCTGTCTTAGATTTGAGAAGTTATTTTACACCAGATAAGGTATATGGCTTCAGAAGAGAAAAAAAAAGACATAGTTGGTGCATGGATATTATGAGTTATGACTATTCAGTCTTGAAAAGGCCTCAGAGACCAGTTAGTAGTACTCAAAAGACTGAGAAATATGTTCCTATGTCATCATGCAACACGTTAAGACTACTTTTCACTTTCATTCTTAACAAACAGGTCCCCAAAGCATACTGCCTTTCTCAATCAGTAACAACTTCATGTTGTAGATGTCACTTACTTCATGATAGACTGAAGGTTTGGACAAAGACGGAATTGTGAAACTCAGCACTCTGCTATGTCCCTCTTTATCAACTATCTCCTGAAAAAGACAGAAGATACCAATGGTTACCCTGTACTACAGAAACCAGACATTCAAAAATGTTAAATGCTGGGTGGGGGTGAATGGATAAAGAAAGCCAACAAATTATTATAGGGACAGAGAGGGATACTGTAACAATACGAGCTACAAACTAGAAATTATCTCTGTATTTGCTTTCTATCGCAGTTCATTTGCTTTGTTTCTGAAAACTATTCAAATGACTTCGCAAAAGGCACATGCATTTGCATACAGAGTCCACCTTAAAAACACTAACTGGAAATCTCAATATGTTTAAACAGTGTTATCTTTTTTTAATTATACACTATTTGCTAATTGTAAAGGTTAATGCTCAATAATTCTGTTCTGAAAACTATTTATCCATCAAGTAATGACTCTACAAGTAATTTGTTTTGGAAATATTATAGCTCTGGAATGACTGCAGCCTCACATGGTTTGATAGTAGCAGACATCATGGTATTTGCAAAAGCCCAAGTCTGATAATTCCACACTTATAGAGAGACTTAAAAGAAGCATGGACGCAAAGCTTTAGAGAAGCTACTTTCCTGCAAGATACCACCATAGCAGTATGTTGGCAGACTTCTCACTCCTGTAAGATATGGGAAGATTAATGGGTAAGGCAAAAAAAGATGTGCCTGCGTATCACAGAAGAGCACTGAAGTACTTCAAATAAAAATCTTCAGAAATTCCAATAACCAACATCACACACACAAGAACTTCCTCCCCACCCCTAAATTTCAGCAGCAGATTTCATATATCCAAAGGTAGAGATTAGAGAAGAGCCTCAGTGTCTCCTGAAACCTATGCCTTGGAAGGCTGAAGGACTAACTTCACATAGTAATTATTAAAACTCATGTCTTGAAGTAGAATATGAAATGGTAAAGGAAGACTGAGAAGTATCAAAAAGGCATTCAGAGCTGTTCTGTCTGAAGAGTTATACAGCTTCTCCACTCTCCACACAAACCACTGATACTTTAATTTTCAATATTGCTTCTGCATCAATGTGGAAAACAGTTTCCTCAATATATGGGAGGAGAAGGGAAGAGAAACTGGCTACATCCAAACTTTTAAAATCTAAAAATATAAATACTTTGACTCTTCGTTCTAATTAGATTTGTAATTAAGGTTCAGGAGTGCATTTCAAGATCTGAAGCGTACTAGAAAAAACTGATACCTACAGCCAGGAAAGCCAAAAACATCAACCGCATGCACTATTACTGTATGTCTCCAAGCTGAAAGTAGAACAAACCAGTTCATGATCTCAAGGTTCAGCCACAGTAACTCCATACCCCTGACAACATAGTGAATTTAAAATTATTCTGAGCAGTATTTAAGTTTTCAATTTCCATCAGTAAGAAACTGCAGGACTCTGTTGAGCATGTTAATTCCCTCAAGTTCCAAGAGACCATCGTACATATTTACAGAAGGATTACTATTTGTATTAGGCTACATCTTTCCTCTTGCTTTTGAAAACAAAGTAGCTGGTTAAAGAGAAAATAAGTACCTAAGCAGGTCACCTATTACCTTTGCAACATTGTATGCTGAAGAACAGCACCATCTTGATTGTTTAAGTTACAAATTTTATACGACATCAGAGGGAAAGAAGTCAGCATCAACAACATGGCATTACTTTACCATAAGCATTCATTATCTCTTAAAGCAGAAGCGGGTAAAAAAAACCCCAAATGTTTCCAAAAATGAGGTTGATCTACAGCTTCCTACAGAAGCTTGCTCTAAAATTCTTATGACCCCAAGCAGCTGGAGATGGATGGCTATGTTACTAATTGAGGAAGAAACTGTTCATAGCTAAATGAAGACATTACTGGACTGGTTTCAAGCTTAACTGTAAATGTAATCTCTTCTAAGAGAAAGACAAGTGATTATAGCCACATCCATCAGCCATTTTAGATGACTTCATCATGGAAATAAAGGAGTGAATTGACTTAAGGCGCAAGATATACCAAATGCTTTCCAGAATGTTTTTCTTCTCAGATACAACTAAGCACACAGAAAACACATGAAGCCTGTACTCTGCCTAAAGAAGAGTTGAATACAAGGGCTCAGGTCTTTTTTAAGTAGACTCCTGTTTTCACTTGCTTGGTAAAGACACTTGAGATTATTTTTAGAAGAAGGATGGGAGCTGCCTTCTTCAGATTTTCAGCATGCAAACAGAAGACTTGAAGTTCATCACTGTTTCACTTCCCAAAAAGCCTTCCTAAAACATCCAGAACATACAAACTACACTGAAGAGAACCCCAATGGACATAATAATACTAAGCTTTTTATAATAGCCATAAAAAGACTAAATGCATAACTAAAATATGGTGCTCTTAAAGGTTCCTTCATAATTCAGTACTTCAAAGTAGTAATTTAGTACAAAAAGTACCTTTTCATATATGAAAAAAATGTCAAGGTTATTACAAAATGAAATGAGACCTTTAATTTCTCAAAGCTAAGCAATCTTGACTGTTCAGCAGTCAAGTACTAAGAATTTGTTGAAAGTGATTTTTTGTGTTTTCTAGTCAAGATAGTCAAAATGCCCCAGAAAATATGGGCAACCATTTCAAAAGTAGCACCTCTAAAAGCTCTCAAGCAAAATGTAAGTTTAATCACCATACCAAGAATTAAGTAACAAAAAAATTAAGACAACTCCTTTGTCTCCTTCAGCCATTAGTGCATTAACACTTTCCAGGAACCACAAAAAGAGCAGAGAAAATATTCACCAAAATAAAAGATTAAAAGTTCATGTTGCAGATTTCTGACATGGACACCAATCTGAAGAGTCAAAACTGAGATACTCAATCACTTCATTTCAATTCAGAAACAAAATAGTTAATTATTTCCCAGTAAAATACTCTATAGTATCCCGCAAAAGCACACTGATATTTTGGGCCTGAATAATGACATGCAAATACAAACCAAGTTATAAACTCCTAGGAGAAGAGCCTCAATGCATCCACTGCTCTGCAAATCTCTGCTGGCTGAGACAGCAAGATAGCACCACATCAATTCCGGTAGAAACTGCAGAGTAAATCGTAGCAATTGTTCCTCACCACTGCGATAGAACTCAAAGAGCTGATGGCAAACTGGCTCCAGAAGCTGAAATATAAATTACAATTGTGAATGAATAAAACATTACAAGAAACTGCAACTTTGTGTGGATCAATCCTCTGGACAAAACTGTAAACTGATAAATGTTACATTTTAACTATTAGAGAGTGACTGATGCAATAACTACCCAAGTCACTTTATACACTTTTCATCCCTTATAACATACTTTCAGATGATAAAAGTACAGCCCTCCCTCCCATGTGAAGAAAGCATTCCAATGGCTCCTTTCTCTCATTTTTGGCTTCACTTCCTCCAGCCTCAAAGGCATAAATAGAGGACACTTGTTATCATCACACCTCATACCATGCCCTCTGTATCTCTAATATAAGGAAAAGTACCTGGAAAAGGTCTTTGGTGTTCTAGAGCTCCAACAGTGTACACGAAAATTGCCAGAAGCTTTTACCCACCAAGTGAGAAGAGCTGCATTAACACTCAAATTCAAAGTGTTACAATAACTTAGTACACAGTAGAATTAGTTCACTTTTCCACTCATTAAAATCTTCTAGAAACTTCAATGTATTTATAGGTTTCAGACAGAAATGGGAAGCCTCAAGAGTAGTCTTACAATCAAATTTGTTAAGCTGATATAAATGGAAGTAATGTATTGAACTGGAAGTAATACACTGAGCTAGAACAAGATAAAAAAAAGACTTAAAACCAACTAAGCAATCAGCTTGTACTGTGTTTCTGGATTTAATGCGCATTCTTGCGCTACCACCTACCTCCGCTAGAGAACGAAACATAGTGCTAACCATCATGTGTCGATGTATGGAAGTTATATTTTTATTTTGTCACCTAGACAGGAGATTTCCTAACCCAAGTGGAAAATACTGTCAAAACCAGTAGGCACTATCAAAGCCAGTTGAACTGGACACTGAACTGTCAAGCAAAAACTCAAAAGCACATACTCAAAAATACTTTTTGGCAGCAAACACAGCAAACCATCAATAAGAGTTTGGAACTGTAAAAGGATTTCTTCTAAAAAAAAAAAAAAAAGAGTGGGGTAGGGAAGGGAAAAAGGGGATTTTAAATTAAATCTTCTAAATCATTTATTTGCAAGTAGTAACAAATAGGACCTCCCTATCATCTAAGAAACTACTCCCTGAGAAAGAATCTAGGCAGTTGATGCATTTATATTGGCGAACTTTACAAAATGAAATCTGAGATTCCAGCTATTTAGAATTCATTTTACCAGCTCCAGCTACTATATAAAAAAAGCATTACATAAAATGTGACATTCTCCAATTGCAAATCTCTGAAAGACAGGATTCAAATGTAATATACCTAAAGGACTAGTTTTGCTACCTTGTTTCTTGCCTCCAAGATTTAACGTCTTAACAGTTCATCTACATGACTCACAGAAATAGACTCTAAATTCATTTCAAAACCAGGAATGTTCAGGCTAGCAGAAGAGCATGCTAGAAAAAAAACCTGCTTACTTTCCTAAGTTTTTCCTCCTGACTACAAAGAAAGTTGAGTCAACATTGCTTATTTCCCAAAGTTACTTCTGAATCCAAAGGATCTCAGCAGGTTTTACTTCCTTTTAAGAAGTAATTTGGGACAATCTGATCCATTCAAAAAAGACAACTTTTAGCTTCTGACAGATATAGCTTCTCTTTGGAAAAATCTACAGCAAAGGCAAAAAAATCATGCCAATCTAAACTAGTCACCAGTTTTAAGAGCAGAATATCAAAGATCCTTCTAGAAAACTTCACCAGCACAAGTGCTTTCCATCTTCAGCTTACATATTTCACGCAATTTGCATGCTTCCTTTAATGAAGCATCAGTTCAGAATGATGTGCTTGAACTTTAAAAGGCACGTAAATAGCTATGACAGGTATTCATGTTCATGTCGTTATCTCAGTTGAGACAGCTTTATATCAGCACATTTAAATGCATAATCAGTACAAAAACAGATTTTCTTCCTCAAAATGCCACCACATGCTACAACCTAATATCAAAATGCACTAATGATTGTTGCTGTTTCAAGATATTGTTTTACACTAAAACATTTCAAAAAGGTATCTAGACTGAAAGAATTTTTAATGCTGGAACAGAAGAATGTCCAAGCAATTTCATCCCTCTTCCTTTTAAGCTGCATCCAAATGTGTTAGATGCTCCAAACACTTTCTATTTCCTAATGCAAATACCTGCATGGCTACTATCTGTAAGGACGGCTACAGCATTTTAGGTAGAAAGCAAAAAATCTTGAATTTGTGAAGAAACAAACTTCAGAATTTTCTTTTTTTTTTTACCATTGGACCCTTGAGTCAATTGAAAGTCCCTTAAATCTTCACATCTACTGAAGACTCTCCTTGTATTGCATTACATTTTTCATCTATCAATCAGTGGCCCAGGAACCTCAAAAGTAACTAACTTTACTAGTCTTTACTTACAAAGCTACTATGAATTGGATATTTCTTTGCTATAGCAAACAAGTAGTTCATTTATTTCACAAATTGATTATTAACTTTTTGGAAAAGCAAACAAAAAAAACCTGTATGAAAAGCAAACACGAACCAGCAGGAAAATGCAGTCACAGATGCAAATACACATGATTACTTTTCAAATGCTTAAAAAAAGAACACATCCATCCCCCAAAATGAGATTAATCACAATTTTAAAGTACAGATAATTATTATATTAGAAGTACATATATTCAAAGGTATACAGATGGGGTTGTTTGTCTATTTTTAATCTCAGCAGTATTTGTAGTGTTCACGCATTAATCCTTCCCCTTTGGATTACATACATGAGATAGAAAGGACAGCACATATCCTACACTGTAAAGCAAGTTGTCATTACACAGATCTCAAAAAGAAATTACTTGTCTTTTTAACTGCTAGTTTATAAGTATTTTCACAATGTGGAAAGCTCCAAGTAGCCCTTTCCACAACACAATGTGGAAAGCTCCAAGTAGCCCTTTCCACAAAGTGACAGGTACTCAGAGAACGGTCCAAACAAAGATTTTAGGACTGTTCTCCCAAGGCAGCACAACACTCAGTGTCAGCACTGGCTTTTCACTTCAACTCAAAGTCTCACTAACAGGGAAACCTTCAATACCTTGCCCCAAGAATTATGCCAACAACCTTTTTGAGCAGAATTCGCAGGGTCTTGACCACCCTGCTACTAAGGTTCCTGAGAAATCTAGTGATAGGCAGAAGTAGTAAGAAATCAAAGAACATATGGAAGTATCATTCTGGCTATCAACAGTGAGACTCATCAGATTAATTTACATGTAGATACGCATTCTGAAGACCAGACAGGCTTGACTCAGTAGTTGCAATGACTCAGAATGCTGAGCAGCAAAGTAAAATTACATTTCTTCTTTACTGGACAACCTGGGAGTTTCTCTATCAGCATTCTCTCTAAAAATGTATGTACTGAAAGCATTTTATCCTCTGACCACTATTGGCATCATCTCAGACTTTGGAAAGGTTCCTTATGCTGGGTCTTTTCAGAAGAGGAATTAAGGACTTGGTGCAATTTTAAAATAATACACACAAGGTTTGCTGGATGGTGGAAATTGAGACAATACAGTTAATAAGACACAACTAAAACCAGCTCAGTATGTTTTGAACTTACCTGGACACTTTAGAACAAGTGCAGTCATGGGGTATGGAACCATTCCTGGCACAGGTAAAGAGCAAACCTGCCCCCTTCCCTGCAATTTTTTTCTTTTTTTGCCATCATTTCAGCAAGGGTACATCCACTGTATAAATGCATGTATTTATATTGTATGTATTTAAAACAACAACAAAAAACCTAAAACCTAAGAAATAACTTAAAAGGATTGCAAACCTACCTAACATTGTTCTCTTGGGTTGTAATAGACAAGCTTCTGATAGCTATAGATTCACATTCAAGTGATACTGAATTACAGAAAGAATTCTGTCAGTCTCAAACATCTTTTCAATTCCTTAACATGTTTCTCAATTCTATACCCAAGTCCTGAAGCCCATCAGTATGATCTACAAACTTAGCTATGATCAGTAGGTTACAAAACTTATGAATTGTTTCCATGGTAGTATGACATTGCTAAGAACAAACATTTTGACGGAGACTCTTCATGTAGTTCTGCAGTTCACACAGTTAGAAACAATTAACTAGCACACAAGCTCTTATTTTACTCTGCTGGTGTTATGTCAGACATTTTGTGTGAGAAATCTGATATACTCACTTCACTCTGTGGCTCTTGAATTACTTTGTAAAGAGATGAAATCAAAGCACTCTTGTCTTTCAAGTTTGTAGCATAGCTGGATATGGATGCTTCTGTCAGTGTCTGAAATAAAAATATTATAACTACTAGAAAGAGCAATTTTTATCATTAAAATATAACAGCTATTTCAACAACAATTTTCCATTACAAGCTACTATTTATCAGAGTTTATAGTAAACTAAAACTTGTTTCAGAAAGAAATCCTTACTATGGAAATCACCATGTTTTCAGGACAACAAAATTGCCAGAAGACACACTGCATTTTATCATTTTGCAGACAATTTCATATAGAATGTAATGACAGTGGATGGGAAAGAGATAAAAACCAAGAGTTTCACAGGTGCAGCCCCACTGAAATTTCACAGTGAAACTTAGCAGTTTGCAGATCCATACTTTAAATAGTTTTCTTAAGGCTGACTGTGCACAGCTAGTGAATATTATTACAGGATATAGTATTACTCTGAAAGAACACAAATTCCAGTTGACATGAACAGCTCTTCTCTAACACTAAACAGATTTTCTGCCAGTACTTAAAGGGGTAATCTTTTTAACAACTCTTTGGAAGCTGTACATTTAAACTTACTATTCATAGCTCTTACAGTACTACTTATCTGCAGTCCTTCAAAGGAGATCACACTCCACTATACAGATAGGAAAACACATTCCCAGTGTATCTAAGCAGACCAGGAGCAAAACCTATAGTCAAGTCTAGTCCGTACTCAAACCAACAAGACCATTCACCTGTGATATACATTTTCACTGCTCTGTATCAGGAAGTATGTAATCCCAAAGAGGACAAGGAAAAAAATCCTTTCAAGCAGACATTTGTATATATCACATTATCTCAGCAAAATCCAAGGTTACTATTTTTCTTCATTTTCTACAGCAATCAAGCACTCTTGCATACTGCTCCAGCAGCAATTCAAACACTTCTGGCTAAATATCCGAGAATATATTACCTTGAACTCTGATAACCACTCCTCCACAACCCCAGTATCCACAGCTAACATCTTCCAACATCCGTTCCAAGACCTTCAGTCTGAAAGAATAAGCAAACAGAGTTTGTGAAAACTATGTAGTCACTGCATTAAGCAGATGATGAAAATTAAGTCCCTGTGAATATTTAAAGAATCTTATGATGCTTTTACTTGTTAACATTTCACATGCTGACATTACTTTGAACTTTTATTCCACCGCACTTATGCAAGCTGCTAGAAGGATTAAGCATGGGAGTCTTCATATACAGCAGTTTAATAAATTCCAAGTATGTATTGCGTGGGAAGCTCAGTAAGTCAAAGATTTGCAGAAATGGCATTTTGAAAACAGAACATATTAACTTCTCAATTTCAATTTATTTTTCAGCTTACAGAACTCGAGAGAAATCTGTATGGACTCTCTGAAGAGAAAGGACTGTTTAGGTTTTTCCTAGTCAACTGCTATTCCTAACTTGGAAAAGGTCACTGAAATAAAGGCTGATAGAAAACCTTTTAATCTTCCCCCACCATGGCAACTGTAAGACAATGAGCCTGCTGCCTCAGTATGTAGCCTAAGATGGACTCCTCTGCCCAACATCCTGCACAATCTCAGACAGAGCAAGATCATCAATACTAAGACTTGAACACAAGAGATGCAGAGTGGCTTTTGAAGTTCATTTCTGATTTCTCTTAATTTTTGAGAAAACACTTAAAAAACACTGTCCTTTGGGATGGCTTATTCTGAAACAAAGAGCAACATATCATTCAGATACGAAACTATTAAAATTTAAAAGAGCATGCTGTAGGGGATACCCTAGCTATAGGTAAACTATTCAACAACACACGTTAGCTTATCCAAATTGTGACCATGGATTTCAGACAATGACAAAATTAAATACTCATCTGAGGAAAAAATTAACACTTACTTGGTGAAATGTTCAGCCATGTGTGTGGTGGTGCATTCCCCCCTCCCCTCTCCTGGGCCGCTTGTTGATCTTAGAAATTCCCATAAAACCATGGCCTTGGTATAATGAGTCTGGCAGTTAAGCGCCCCTTGACCATATCAGAAACTCTGCATAGCTGAGGTTGGGAACGTACTCCTACTGCCTGGCCCAGATGTCATCCCCTGATACCCTTATCTGACTCATAGCTCAACTGGAACAACACTGAAACCTTGAGAATTTTAGTAACTGCCACCTTGGACTGTGGCCAGGATGGAAATTTACAGATTACTAAAGCCAATCATCTTGCAAACCTATGAACGGTGGTCCTAAGTGAGACCCTTTGAGCTCTCCTGGACCGCAATGGGCTGCACCCAGCACCTCTCTCTGAGTGGGACGCCTCTCAGAGCTCGCATACTCTCAAGTTTACGATATTCGGAGGACCGTCACCAACTGCCACGGGACCTCGGCCGAAACAACACTCCTTGGGCGAAACAACACTCTGAGGCTCAACCCTTCATCCAGTGAGAAATGCCAAGACGTTTGACATGAATATTTCATCGAACTCGAGGGGAATTTTTAACAGGTATACCTTTATATATTTACCTATCTTTCTGCCTGCGGGCATGTGTGTGTGAATTGATGGAGGTACCCGCTAGCAAATATAGTCTGCAAAAATCTTATGATCTGTCTTAAACTGTGAGTGAACCTTAGACTGCTGCTGAACACATATAATCCCTTAGACATAAACTGTTGACCAAATCTGAGACTAAGAGTGGATCCAGCCACACCTAGACTCCTCTGGAGTTTAGAAAGGGGGTCTTCTCTGAACCTCGTGACTCAACAGGACGGTCTCCCTTACTCTTTTTGTATTAGGTATAAACGGCTGACCAAGTGTGGGACTAGGAGTGGATCCAGCCGCACCTAGACTCCTCTCTGAGAAGGAGTTTAGAGAGCAAGGGGGTCTTCTCTGAATCTCATGATTCAACGGGAGAGTCTCCCTTACCCTTTTCGTCCTTGGCCTCTGTAGAAATCATTCTAGTTCAATTCTAATATGATTTTCCTTTGTATGCTTCATCCATATAGTAAGTGATAGAGTGAACCTTGCCATTGAACTCTGTGAAGTCGTGCTTTGACAAATTTCTATTAAAATCACTTTCTGCTAATACCTTTGATGGTGATTTTTTAAGCAGCCTCTAAACCACTCATTCGCGACAATGTGAGATATCCCATCAAGTTTTGCTTTGCCAGTTTAAAATTAGTTATGAAGTACTGATACCCAAGTACGGGCTTGTTGATGGATGACAAGCAAGGAAAAGAGAGGAAGGGAAGAATTACCTTGTATAACACAGATACAAATATTTTGTTCTAAAATCCAGACTGTAGTGGAATATATCCAGAGAATTTTAAGAAGCCTAAAGGGAGAAGAACCAGACATGATAATAGCGAGAGCTCACTATAACCCTCCAAAGCAAGGGGAAAAAATACTTAAGTAAGGCTTTACTTAAAGAGAAAGCAACCGAAATCTTTCAATGCGTAGGAACATGGTTGTGAGGAAATGACAGACACGAACAGCAAAAGGAATAAAATTTAACAGACTGTCCAGCAACTTCTTGAATCATTTTAACACACAATAATACCGTAAGCAGCCATAGATTTCTGACCCCCCTCACTAGCACTATCATTAAATAAATTACCTGGTCAGGTGAAACCATAGGGAACAAGCTAAGGCAATCTCCTCTTACAACCCCAGAAAGATACGCAAGTCTGCGCAAAGCATACAAGAACAGTGCTTTCTGAGGATGAAAGGGGAATAAGGAAGGGCTAAGGAATTATAAGCCACACAGGGTTAGATTTAATTGCTGGAGAAAACAGCAGTAGTAGCTGTGAACACCTAGGAGGTACAATACAGCAGCAGTTGCACTAAAAGGCTTCTCCTGGCAGGTAGAGGGTTGGGGCAGCTCCATGAGAAGGATACCAGCAACATCAGGGGCGGCAGATGACAACCCACAGCCAAGTGAGGAAGTGGCAGACCAGCTGGGCAAGCAAAGGGTACAGAGTGATGTAGGCAAGAGAGATCTTGTAAACAAAAAAACCAGAGCTAACCAGGGCCCCACCTCAAATGTAAGCACATATATAAAGCGCTGCCTGCAGGACAGCATGATGGGGGAAGCTGTAATACCTTTTCTAGCAAATCAGCATGACTGGGTGCCTCTGTGAAGTGCCCATACACCAACACACATGCAGCATGGCGACCAAGCAGGAGGAATTAGTGGTCTGGGTGCAGTTGCAGGGCTATGATCTCAACGGGATCATTGAGACACAGCAGCATAGCTCACATGACCAGACTACTGCCATGGCTGGATATGGGCTCTTTAAGGACAGTCTGGGATGGTGAGGAAGGAAAGCTGCCCTTTATTTGGGAGAGCAGCAGGGA
Source organism: Fulmarus glacialis (assembly GCF_000690835.1). Taxonomy (NCBI): domain Eukaryota; kingdom Metazoa; phylum Chordata; class Aves; order Procellariiformes; family Procellariidae; genus Fulmarus; species Fulmarus glacialis. The sequence goes on along the minus strand of NW_009200998.1, from coordinate 585 downwards.
TGCATGGAGCTGTACCCTGCAATGGACAATGAAACAGCTGAGAGCTTATGGGTCACAGATGAGAGGGCAGACCAACATAGGTGACGTGGCAGGTGTCTGCTACTCATGACCTGATCAAGACGAAATATATGAGATCTTGTTCGTATAACTGAAGAAGCCTCACATTTACAGGCACCTGGTCCTCACATAGAACATGAACTACCCTGTTATCTCCTGGAAGGGCAACACAACAGGGAACAAGCAATCCAGAAGGTTTTTGGAGTGCACTGATTATAACTTCCTGAAAGAGGTTACTGAGGACCCAACAAGGGCAGGCAGTCTGCTGAACATCATAGTTACAAACATGGAAAAACTGGGCAGTGACGTGAAGGTCGAGGCAGCCATAGCTGCAGTGACTATGACACAGTAGAGCATAGGATCCCAAAAAGAAGACGGATCAAAGCAAGAAGGAGGATCAAGAATGCTCCAGAATGGTTCACAGGCTTTTGCAAAAATATCATCAGCAACAGGAATAATAGGGCTCCATGACTGAATGGGGCATAGGATCTGCTGACACGAGATAGGGAAAAGGCCAAGGTACTCAAC
>NW_009200997.1:0-532 GCF_000690835.1 Fulmarus glacialis | reverse complement strand
CCCCGCCGCAGGTGGGCACCGGGGGCGGGGGGGGCTGTGTGTCCGTCTGTCCGGTTGTCCCGGTGCCTGTCTGTCCCCGGTGTCTGTCTGTCCGGTTGTCCCGGTGTCCGGTTGTCCCGGTGTCCTTCCGTCCATCTCTCCAGGTGTCCGGTTGTCCATCTGTCTGTCCGGTTGTCCATCTGGTTGTCCAGGTATCCGGTTGTCCGTCTGTCTGGTTGTCCGGGTATCCGGTTGTCTGGCTGTCCGTCTGTCCAGGTGTCCGTCCATCTGTCCAGGTGTCCCAGTGTCCATCTGTCCAGGTGTCCAGTTGTCCAGGTGTCCATCTGTCCAGTTGTCCATCTAGCTGTCCAGGTATCCGATTGTCTGTCTGTCCAGTTGTCCAGGTATCCGGTTGTCCATCTGTCTGTCCATCTGTCCGGTTGTCCCAGTGTCCATCTGTCCGGTTGTCCATCTGTCAGGTGTCCGGTTGTCTAGGTGTCCATCTGTCCGGTTGTCCATCTATCTGTCCAGGTGTCCATCTTGTCCAGGTGTC
>NW_009200996.1:0-6771 GCF_000690835.1 Fulmarus glacialis | reverse complement strand
CATTTTTCCTGGGAGAACCCCCTTGTGTGTTTTTCCTTGTAGCTCACATACCCGTGCCTCTCGCCCCGTGGTGTGTATTTTCTATATCCTCTCTCTTGAGCAGATGAACACTGACTCCTAATGGCTGAGATACTGGTCTGTACAGGTGGAGAATAGGACATATCCTCTTTGAGTTGCTGGACCTCCCAGGACAGATTCTCCACAGCTGAGACAAAGGAGGAGGAGACAGTTTCTTCAAAATCCTGGAGTCTGCTAACCATGTCATCCACCGTTGGTGCTTCTTCCTCTTTCCAGCACAGTATTGCCCACAAATTGGCATGAGATGCTGGTGCACTCCATACCAACTTCCGCCACATGGGTCACGTGCACTGGACTTCATCTGGATCTTTGAGAGTTTGGTCATTGTCCAGGTCACTATAAACCACCTCCAGCACTCTTAATTCTCTCAGGTTCTGGATATGTCTCTCCATAGTGGTCCATTTCCCTGGACGATATATAACATCTTCCTTGAAGGGATACCTTTCCCTCACGCCTGACAGCAGTCGCCTCCAGAGGCTGAGGGCCTGTGCTCCTTTTCCAATTGCTTTGTCAATGCCCCCTTCCCTAGCAAGGGATCCCAGCTGTTTGGCTTCCCTACCCTCTAATTCCAGGCTACTTGCCCCATTATCCCAGCATCGGAGCAGCCAGGTAACAATATGCTCACCTGGACGACGGCTGAAATCTTTCCGCATATCTCGCAGCTCACTCAGGGATAGGGATTGGGTGGTTTCCATCTCATTTATAAGTTCTTCGTCTTCCTCCTGCCCTCCTTGTGATGGCCCTGCTTTTCCATCATCCTTTTCTAAACAACTAGATTCAACTTGCAAGATTTCTTCTTCTGTACAGGGGCTATGGATACTGGAAAGGGTTGGTCCTCTGGTTCAGCTGTAGTACCCGTCGTGGGGGTTGGAGTAGCCACATTGCCCGTCATTTTTTCATCAAATTGGAGACCTTCTGCCCCCTTGAAGATTCTGAATAGTGTTGAACAGAGCTCGGTAGGCATGGGCTGGGCCCCAGCATGTTGCAGCAATCTGGGTCTCTCTGGAATTCCCAGGGTGACAGCATACGTTTTGCAAATATTTTACTAGTTTTTCAGGATTCTGCACTTGTTCAGGGGTGAAGCTCTAAAACATTGGAGGTGACCACTGTCCTAGGCACTTGCCCATGATATCCTACACACCCTGCCACTCATAACTATCCAGTCTCGGGGCAGATCTCTGGGTGGTATTCTTAAATAGTTGTTTAACCTTAAACAAGGCCTGAAACGCATTCAGGAGACATAGCAATAGGAACATGCTGGTTTGAACATCCCAAGGATATTCAAAATCCTCAAGAACTATTGTAATCAGCCTGGAAGAGAAGGGGAAGGTGAAGGAAGCTGTCTCTTCCGCAAATTGGCTCTCCGAGGAGAAGGGGTAAAAAGTGTAATTATTAATAGTTTCCAAAAGATAGCTCCTGAAGAACAGGAATGACGACAATGCTGAGTACAGTCTCCTGATCAATAATTTTATCATAACATAAACCAGTGCCACACAGTATAGCAAAGTGACAACCTTAATCCATTTCCCAGAGATTATAAACCCCACATAAATACTGATAATCAGCAGTATATACAGCCAGTAAGGTGCTACATACCAAAAGTCCAAGAACAGATGCAACAACTCTGAGAGCAAATAAACCAACATTGTAACCAGCGACTACTAAACTGATATAATGATTGCTTATAACAAATTTGGTTTAACCCGTTCGGGTCAGATGTGCCGTTATCTCTACCCTTCGTGCCCCACGTTGGGTGCCATAAAGGACTGTGGTTTAACCTGGCAGGCAGCCAAATACCATTCAACAGCTCGCTTGCTCCCCTCCGGCCTCCATGGGATGGGGAGAGAATTGGAAGGGTAAGAATGAGAAAAACTTGTGGGTTAAGATAAAGACAGTTTAATAGAACAGAAAAGAGAAAAAAAAGAAAAAAAGAATGTACAAGATGAGTGATACACAATGCAATTGCTCACCACCCACGCTGACCAATAACCAACTAGCAGTCGCTACTTCCTGGATCATGCCTACTATTCATATACTGAGCATGATGTCACATGGTATGGAATACCCCGTAGGCCAGCTGGGCTAGCTGACCTGCCTGTGCTCCCTCCCAATGCTTGTTTTTTTTTTTTTTAAAGGGGACTGTCCTTGACTAGGAGGGTACTTAGCAACAACTGAAAACATCAGTGTGTTATCAACATTCTTCTCATACTAAATCCAAAACACAGCACTAGGAAAAAATTTAACACTATCCCAGCCAAAACCAGGACATAGGCCTTCACCAGGAAGAGAGTGCTAAATGTGGACTTGTGACTTTGGAAATTGTTTAATTTAATATGATGTTTCCTGACTTTAGAAGTAGCACTAAACACAATTTGCAAATGCATATGAAAAACAAGAGATATTAATGAAATCAGGAGGTACCAAACTGTTACAGGAGATAAAAGGTATGGCTAACATACAATGCGTAAAATATTAGTCATCAAGGATGTAAACCAACGGTAACTGTACAAAACATAGAAAGGAAGATGGAAGCTCTTCCATAGCTGGAAGAATGGTCCATTCCATGACCTGCTAAAAAGAAATCTAGGGACATGAGGCAGACTTTACTGAAAATACACTTATTGGCACTAAGAAAAGATGCAAAAATAAAAGTTGGTGGAAAATAGAACACAAAAGAGAAAAGGTAAGGATTATGTACAAAAATTGTGGTTCGTTGTATGCTTGTGACTAGGTACACTGATAATTTCAATTGTCTCTGAATTAATAGGTACAATTTTGTGAAATGCAGAATGATAGCTTAAGTGATTTTCACTTACCTTATGCTAAGGAAGGGTTTCTTTAAAAAGTGTGATGGAGAACAGAGTTTTCAAAATGAAATTGCTGCAAAACAGTTTTTTGGAGGGATTGAAATGATTATAGAATCATAGAATAATTTGGATTGGAAGGGACCTTAAAGGTCATCTAGTCCAACCCCCCTGCCGTAGGCAGGGACATCTTCAACTAGATCAGATTGCTCAGAGCCCTGTTCAATCTGACCTTGAATGTTTCCAGGGATGGGGCATCTACCACCTCTCTGGGCAACCTGTTCCAGTGTTTCACCACCCTCATTGTAAAAAATTTCTTTCTTATATCTAGTCTAAATCTACCCTCTTTTAGTTTAAAACCATTACCGTTTGTCCTGTTGCAACAGGCCCTGCTAAAAGTTTGTCCTCATCTTTCTCATAAGCCCCCTTCAAGTATAGAAAGGCTGTAATAAGGTCTCCCCAGAGCCTTTTCCAGGCTGAACAACCCCAACTCTCTCAGCCTTTCTTCATAGCAGAGGCGTTCCATCCCCCTGATCATTTTTGTGGCCCTCGTCTGGACCCGTTTCAACAGGTTCATGTGTTTCTTATCCTGAGGGTTCCAGGGCTGGACGCAGTACTGCAGGTGGGGTCTCACCAGAGCAGAGTAGAGGGGCAGAGTAGAGAGTTCAAATTCAGTGAAGAGTTCCAGCTATAAGTAGAGTGGAAAATGGATTTTGAAGGTGTCAAAAATATCTTTTCTCTCTTCAAACTTCTGTTGTGAAACAAATTTAAAACAAAAGTCTATTTGTATTTATTTAAGAGAATTTTACAAATGTTAAACGATATGTATTTTGATAATAGCAAAATGTTTCAGGTTGAATGAAAATAAATTTTGAAGAGGACGGAAGTTCATTGACATGAAAAATGTGTTTGACACAAAGAAAACAAGCTGGCTACAGAAAAATGCATTATTCAGCAGGTCAAGTTATAAAATGAACACCTCGCCAAAATAAATATATTTGTTTAAAAATCTATAAATATGTTTATTTAATAAAGAGAAAAGGAAACTCATGCAATAGTCAGAGATTTTTATCAATAATGCACTCTGTCTTGGTTTGCAAAATCAAACATTACAGTTCTAGGATTCTTCTTGTCTACAGTAATGCTTATGACACTGAACTATGAAATGCTATATACCTACTTCCTAAAATAGAAATCAGTCTTCAAATTTACTGTATACTGTATTCTCTGTATATTCCTTCTGTTGTTGCCATCATATGATCATCAAACGCCATAGGTCAGAATACAAAACCACTTTAGGCACCTAATACTCATTTCAAACCAACACAAGTCAAAATCTGGTTCTCTCTGTGTAGTCCCCACTGGATATATACTGAATGACTTAATAGCATATTTTATTGTTAGTGTTGTTAGTGTAGTACTTGTTTTTTTGTCAGTTCTGCATGTTGTAATTTTCCTCTCTGACATTAGAAATTAATTTCATTTTGATTTGCTGTGTCCTTACAGTGCTCCTTGTTAGCAGATTCCCTAACTAATTTCAAAAATTTAATACTGTTGAATGTAGTTGACACAATGCATAAATTTATATATTCATCAGTATTCTTGCCAAATGCAACCTTCCAAAAAGTGTCCTCAAGATAGCAGACCTTAATTTCTCTGTTTTCTCCAGATTCTGTCAGGTCATCTATTTCAAAGTAACCCTGGCTTCAGCAAAATCCTCTGAGTAACTCCTGCTACTTGACACAAGCTGCACACAGATCATATATCGTCTTTTGTGGCCCAGATCCTTTTGCCTATAATTATGAAACCAAGTAAATACATTTGTAGCTTGGACATTTTAAAAATCTGCTGACTATTCTGCTATGACTTTTTTCTGTTTGGGGAAAAATGCCAACTGGCATTTTCAGATTTCCGGCCAGCTAAGAAAAGTTTTGGAGTCTAAACTCTTTGTCTTTTTTTCCGGCTCTTTTGATATACAGGTCAATAACCAAATCCTGTTTTTCTCAGCCAGTTGTTCATGAAACTGAGAACTTTTTCTACACATAAGTGTCTCTGAGTTCAGACTCAGTCCGCTTCCATGCTGCAAGCTTTGGGTACCAATCTTCTTGCTTTCTTTCAAGAGCCTCAAGTCCCTCAAGATCTCATCCTGTCCCCTGTAGAGCTTTTGCAGAGCTTTACTGAGAAATTTTTTGTAAACCAACATTCCTTTCATGGAGAAAAAGAAATAAGGAAAGAATTGTAGGAAGGCAGAATACCTTTTGTAAAACCAGCTGATACAGCTGAAAGGGAATGTTTTCAAGAACACAAAGCATTTCTTTAGATCTGAAAGAGAAGCCCAAGAAAGCTAAGTGGGTTTGGAGTAGAGGTCAAAACAGATGCATCACACTTGGGGATTGATTTATGCAAAATTAAGTGATCTATTAACATTTATGGAAGGAAATAATTTTTTCAGTTATTCTTAGTTTATCTGACAGAATTTCAATAATCACTGAACACCTTATTTACAATAATTTGGGGGGTAAAAGTGGAGTACTTATTCTACCCCCGCCCCAAGTTCTGAGCCACTTCAAGAGCATTGGTGTCTTGCTATGATGTGTCAGTGACAGCAGTAGATGTTTTACTGCTTCAAATAAGGCCACACAGGAAATTCATAAAGCTGACTCTGCAGCTGGCTGGCATGGGAGATGAAGGGTGGCATTGTGATCTTAAGAGTGAAATGTAAAGCAAGATTTGGCATGGAAAAGATTATTAAAACACAGTTTGGAGCACATGGTCCAAGTATCTCTGTCAGGAAACATTTCAGACAGCTTTTCTTAGCAATTGGAACAGTATTATTTTTCATTGTCTTGTATGTTGCCATTAACAGTCAGGATGTTGTTATCTTCTCTTCTCCTACTAACAATTAATTAGTCTTTGTGCCTGAACAATCTTTTCACAAGAGAACTGTAGTAAGATTGGGAAGTAAATACTGGCAAAAGGGAAATGCGAAGTGAAGAAATTAGAAATTGGAAGTGGACAACAGAGAAAATTCAGATTAAACCAGCCTAAAATGACTTTGGAATCAGGGTGTTCAGAACAGAGAAGCTGTAAATGGGCTTATTCTCAGCAAACATCAGTGACTGTTAGTCTCAGCCCACTTCAGTCTGCAGGAACAGGGTAATTACTGAGCACTCATCTGCTGTGTGTATGATATTGCTTTAAGGTCACTAGTTTAGGGTTAGGGCTAAAGTTAAGGTTAAGGGTTACAGTTAGGGTTTAAGGTTATGGCTTGGGTTAGGAGTTCAGGTTAGCGTTAGCACTAGGGTTAGGCTTCAGGTTTGGGTTAGGGATTAGGGCTAGTGTTAGGGTTAGAGGATAGGGTTAGGGATTAGAGTTTAGGGTTGTGTTTAGGGTTAGGGTTAGGGTTATTGTTAACTGTTATTTTTAGTGTTGGGTTTATGGGTTAGAATTAGTGTTCTAGAAAGAATTCAATAAAATTTCTCAAGTAAAAGATCTGGGGATTACATAATTTTAGGACTTTTAGTGGTGTAAATATTAACTGGTTTGGTCCCTAAAACATAGAAGCTGACCCTAGTCTAATGTGAATTATGAACTTAACCCTAAACAGATATGCATACTGGTTTATGAAGGAGAAGAGAGAGACCGGGTCTTTAAATAGCTGTAGTGGCAGATAAATATATATAGTGCCACATATGCATATTAATATTAGTAGTATCTGGTGTCTATTTTTGTGGGGATTAAGACCTCTATAGACTAAGTATAGTGCAGATTGTCAGGAAATAATTCCTTCTCCTCAACTAGGGAACAGACCTGCCCTGGCATCCTTCGGCACATATTTCAGCCTAGTTGCTGGAATAAAATAGGATCGAAGGGGGAAGGGGATAAAACC
>NW_009200995.1:0-30169 GCF_000690835.1 Fulmarus glacialis | reverse complement strand
GACGCCGCGCTGGGGGGGGGAAGCAGAAGAAGCGGACAGATGGAGCGTTTGGATATCAGGCTCATGCACCATTTCTAACGCAAGTGGAAGACAGTTGAACCTTTATCTCTTCTTTTTTTTTTTTCACTGCTGTCTTAGCAGTTTCGTTTGCGTATTGCACAATTACGCTACAATTTACACAGCACAGAGACGGGCAATACTAAACAAAAAGTCTTCTCTAAAAGGCAAAAACTGTGTTCGCTGTGGTTATCCTTACTTAAGTTAGCAACCTCTCCTCATTAGTCAAGCAGTGGCTTCTGGTATGCTGACAATTGAAGTCAGAGGGGAAAAGAATTCTCCTTGAAGAGGCAAGATAAAAAGGTACTGAGCTTGAGAACACGTTCGTTTCTAGAGAGAACCAGATTTCACGGGACATGCACAATACAGTTGAAAGGGATTGTGGAGCAAGTAATTCCTCTCTATGCAGAGGAAGTTCTACGGGGGAGCCCCCGCAAGGCAAGCTGCAGTCAAACAGTCCCATTGACAACGAGAAAGAGGCCTGGAGACCACAGGACAGGCAGTAAAGAAGCTTTTAAACAACAGCTGTAGAGTTATCCTTCCTGAAGGTAGTTTGGCAGTCTTAGGTTAACAGCAGCCAATTATTGCCAGAGCAGAGCATTCATGGCAGTTGTTCCCAAACATTTACAACACTTAAGCCTTAACTTCATTATTGAGATCATGATCAGAAGAGAAACAAACACTAAAAAAGATCTTTTTTTAGAGTATTTTAGACAAGTGTTTTTATATTAGAGTTTGATACTTTCAAGTTATGCTTTACTACTCAATATACTTAGAAAGAATATTAAAGCGTTTAATTGGGGTCTTATCACTTGCTAATGCAGAACCCAATATAATGCTTTTGCAACGCCAACAGAACTACAGCCTAGAAATCAACAATGAATGGCAAAGAACATGGGCCCTGTCTTATAAAAGACAACAAAACCAAATGCTGTGGCTTTAAGAACAGTAACACTCAAGGAACATAACTTTTTGGAAAGGTTCAAGTCTTAGGAAGAGATTGCTGCTGTAATTTCCCATATGAACTTACGGCATCTTTAAAAGCTTGCATTATATTCTGGAATTGCAATAGCTTGAAGTTTAAAAATACCAAGACACAAAACTCTCCAGGATCACATCTTCTCCCTGTCACGACCAACTGATTTCACTAGCTATGGTAGAAATTCAAGTTCACACCTCAGCCTATCCCTCTGTGCCCAAATCTATGTAATTCCACATTAAAATAAGGCCTCTATAACATACTGAGACTGTTCAAGTTCAGGTAGGGTGAAATTACAATTTCACCATATGTTTTGCCATTCTCCACTCTGGAAAGCTATTTTAGTCTGGCTTGAAGCAAGGTGCCAACACAGTTAAGGAATACTAACACTATACACCCACTGTTGTAACGATTTCCCCCCCATCCACAAATGGAACTGGCAACTTTAATATTAGATTTTCTTAAAGAAAAAACTCAATGTAAAAAAGCAATGCTTGTTCCACTCTGCTAGAGCTTTACTCAAGTAAGTCTAGAAGACTTGTGACTGGTGACAAAAAGGCTTGGAAAGCAATGGAAAAAAAAAAATCTTAAACCAAACCTAGACAATGGAGCCAGTGTTTGCAGCTCACTGTTAAATAACTGGAAGACTAACAGCACCAACACAAACCTCATTTTAAAACACAGCTTACTGATGACAACAAGAGCCTAACTGAGGGATTACTGTTACCACAATACAGGAAGACATTTATTCCATGGTACTAGGGTATTTTCTAGAGGGGAGAAAAATACGAGCTCTCCTACCCCAGGAATTAATGAGTTTGACATATATTCTCAAATTGAAGCATTTGCGTTATGTTTAACACCATACTAAATATTTGTCACTGGGAAAGCCAGAAGTTCAACAGATAGCATTCGCACACCCACTAAGCACATGGTCTGAAAAACAAATTCAGAAGTAATACTGTTCAACACTTCAGTTAGCCAGAACAAAAAAAAAAGATGAATTTTCTCAATATTTTAACCTTCAAATCAGCAAAGCAACTGCTTTATTGAATTCAAGCATTCAGTTTGAACATTACAAGCAGTAGTTTGTAAGCAAAATCTGGGTCTCTTCTAACACTCAAATACTAAGATACCCTTCTGTAGAGGAACTTGGTTACTCTTTCTCTAGAAGCAAGAGTTTTCATCAGACATTCAGCATGCAAAAGGACAATATGAAGTTCTATGGGTGTGTGTATTTATTTTTGTAACAGGTAAGCAGGGAACTAGCAAAATATACTAAGCTATTCAGACCCTTTATAGACCCACGCAGCACAATACATACCCCTTCTTGCTTTGTGAATAGGTTGAGGCAGTCAGCCAGGGCCTCGCATGTTTCCTGGGATACTTCAGAGACCACATCAACTTTCTGCAGGAAGGGAGAAGATACTCCTGAGAGTACAAAAGATTAGTAGCATTAGGGGGACGTTGTAAACTACAGGATTCTTTTAACTGTTTTTTCCTCTAAGTAATAAACATAACATTCATATTCTACAGGAAGGCTGGTGCACTGCAAGATCTGTGTGAGGGAAGAGCAAGCAAAAGTAGCACTGAGGGAACGCAAGTTCTTTCTTTTGCATCCTTTCCCTAGTAGTGGTATAAATGGCACATGAACGCATTGAGTTTCTCTTTCAGGATGGCTTAGAAAGCAGAGGTAGTAAGCTATGGCAGCGAGAAAAGTGACTAGCAACAATCTCCTTTTAACCACTTTCTAGATTTAAAAGCCTCAGAGTTGCCAGAATTCAAGTACAAAGGATACTGCACTGGTTTAATCTAAGTTAAAGTGAGAAATGTAGCTTTTTTTTGCCTTCTGCCATGGTATTATATAGAAGAGAAAAAGCTTACCATGGTATAGCTGGAGATTTAGGTTTGAAAAATAGACGGGGAGTTACAAGGACACTGATCAATAAAGGGGGAAGGAGATCTTATTTTCATGGACTCGTCTGCTGGATAAGTCATACAGCTTGCAGAGCAATGCCACCTCACACCCTGACTTCTATGACCATTTATACAAGGGGCTACATGTCTAGAACCAGCAGGAAACCATGATAACCCAATCAGCTGGTAGAAATTATTTAATATTTGAGTTCATCTTTGAAGTTTTGTGATGTGCAGCAATTCCTCAGAAGTCAAGCAAGCCATTCTCTCAGGAAGCATACTTGTTGCAATTAAAGTAGGTGTTCATTTAGTGGCCACAGACTCCAGGATCAGTTGACACCATTTAGTAACACAGGTGCTTCAAGTTGATGTTACACCAATAACGATTAAGAGGTCTGGCAGTGACAGTTCTTGAATTTATTTTGCAACTTATACTGCTTGTGCAGGACAAGATACAGTACGTTTCCACACACTAATTGTTGTCTTTGATACCAAAGCTCACTACTGACTGGAATTAGGAGTCTCTACTAACAGCAGCTATCAAGAACAGCTAGCTCCTCTGGAAGGAAGGACAACACACTAAATGCAGGAGCCATCTTTATTTGTAATAATATGCATAAATCTCACAGATTTAGAATAGCATGTTGAGACAGTTAGGGAGAGAATTTTAAATATCAGGTCCCAAGATAGCCATTTTTATATTACTCAAAAGCTTTTAGAATAAGTTCCACATGGACGGACTTTTAACTCAGAAATTTGCATTCTTCTGGAGCCAGAGGACTTGAATACGTTAAAGATACCACATGAACCCAATGTGAGAACTGGAGGAGCTGCAGCAGTTTTCTCTGTTGAGACCTACAGCAGTTACACATGAACCTGGAAAGAGTTCACTGACCCACCAACTTAAAAACATTCATTGGGAGGAAAATAGGAACTTATTACTGCTATTGGCTAAGACTAGCAGTTTCTAGGAAAGAGACAGTATCTGTTTTTGCTTTACTATGGGTTTTGGTTACTCAAGTTGTGTATTTTTAAAAAAAAAAAGTGAATGTCCTTACTGGTTCTTCAGGTCAGCAATATGGGGTCAGAGAAACTGCCCCTACATCTACCAAAGGGAATTTATGCACCCCATACTGATTTTCAAGAGTTCAGTTTTTGTGAAGAGTTCAGTTTTGTTGTATTATTAATTATAAAGGCTTCCCAATAAAACACTCATCTGTATTATGAAACCTTACTTGTCTTTGTGAAATAAGAATTTGGTAAAAATTCAGTTAGTGCAAGACAGGTTAACATCACACAGTAACTTACCTCAGTAGCATATGGAGAAAAAGCTGTATTTTAGACTCCTTGTGGGAAGGCACAGGGATGGAAAAGGAAGAACTTTTCTCTCCCAAAACGGCTATTCTATTACAGACTACGGATTTGTACAGATAAACAACTTGTTCTCTAGTTTGAGCTTCAAAAATTTTAGTCACAATATGTAACTAGGACTCAGCTTGGAAGGAGCAACAGTTGGATGTTTTTACAGAACTCCTTTGTGTGTTTAATACATTAGCAACTTCTGTACATGTTTAAGGCATTAAATGAAACAAGTTATAGTCTGCAACGGCTTGATGCCTGTGCTATTTTTTGGCTGCAAAAAATCCAGGTACATGTTAATTTAAGAATTATTATTTAAAATGAAGCCCGAGAAGTTCAAGTCTGGCATAAAACTCATGGCAGAAGTCTGTGGAATATATCCCATCACACCATGCCTCCAGTTCCTATACAGTTTTGTGATTCCACTTCACATCCTGTTCATCATGCCTGTGCTTTCATTGCCTTTCTACTCACTGCAAGACAAGTTTTTTGAGGGGAAAGCTAAAGAAAGACAGCTAGCTCTTTGTACCTGACAGGGGACACTTACGCTCCACAATAAGCTACCAACTACAGATTTTTTTAAAACCTTGAAAGTGAATCCCTATGTTATATTCCTATGATACGACTCAGTAAGTACTATATCTAAAGGCAGTTTCACTACATTTACACCCACTAATAAAATTTCTTTCAATCAACATACTTAGTTGTTTCTCCAAATCTGAAATCTTGACTCTTAGCAATTATTATAATTGAATAATAATTGAATTATTATATTTGAATCTTTTTCAATGAAGAAAACAGTCCTGTATTTTCAAGCTACTGAAAATTTAATTTCAGTGAAATTAAAGCATGTACTGCTTAAAAGAAAAAAAACGGTTGCTTGGTAACAAACTGCATTTTAGAAGAGTAAGTTTTACCTTTTGTAGCATCCAAAGATTTAATCATTGCAAGAAAGTCTGAAATCTCTTTACTGAGTCTTTGTTGGCATGCTTGTGCTTTCTGAAAGACAGCAAGGATAGCTAGTTCAGAAGTGCCTTGTTCTAAGGAAAGTGTATGTTTGTTCTCTTAACTATACTGAAATTTTTAAATTTGGAGAACATTAAATCTTAACAAAGATTCCCAGTGACAGAGACTGATACATTAAAACTGAAAGAAATTTCTGAAGTACCTTCAAAGACACACAAGCAAACAGAAGATTTATGCACATTATATTGCTAACTGGCTTTTGTTTAAATTAGCATAGCAAACCAAACCCCAAAGCTATGTTCTATGTACCGCTTTTGCATTTCCCCCCCTTTTTTATTAAAAAGTTTGAAAACCCAGGAAGAGCCATTGCTTGTTCTTCAACAAACCTAAGGCCAAAATAAGCAAATGCATAGGTTAACTGATGTGTGGCAAGTACAGCGACATGCAGGAACCCACTCGAAGATCATATTCCAAGCCTGCATTTGAACTTAGAGACAGTTATTTATCAGATAATACCATCTTCTTCTGTAGGCTGCTGGGAACTGCCAACAACAGTTATCCTCCCATCTCTGTACTGCCATGAGCTACTTTGAGTCCTTGTACCAAAAGGTATGGTACAAGCCACTTGTAGTTCAGTCACATGAAGATTTTTGCGTTGCAGCGTCAACTTTCCCTTAAAGTAAAAGGTTTTAGAAGTGTTTGTATGGCAAAAAGCAAGAATCACAGGCTGAGTGCCAGAATTATCAAGGAAAACTCATTTCCATTGCAGGTCTGAACAATCACTGTACATCTAATGTGACCTGAGGTGTTAAAGGATCATTTCTAAGCCATTCCATTGCCTGTTTTACAGAGATAGAGCTTGCTGAAGGTTAGCTTTGTTTTCCTCCGATCGTGGTGTCACCAAGTGCACAAGGCTCCCTCTCCTGGCTGAAAGTCTCAAGCAATTTTCTACCTTGCAGTAGTGCTGATAAAACTGAAAAACACAACCCTGTAGCTATGAAAAACATGCCATTTTATGCATACAGTCGGAACAGGAATACATAACAGTAAGCAGTGCAAATATAAGCAGTGTTTATGCATCCATGGAAAGAAAGAATCATTACTTTCAGCCAAAAGTACACTAAAGTATTTCAATACAAAACAAGTGCCTAGATGCATAAGCCAAATAAGTACTCAGTACATACTTTCAGAGTATCCTGTAGGTCTGTAACAGATACTGTATCATCATCTTCATCATCACTACTCAACTGTTCCTGTGTGCAGTAATGAGTGCTATATGCAGAGTGGTCTTCTATTGCTTCCAGCCAACTCTGAACGGAAAAAAACAGTTAATACACATTTCAAACGTCATCCCCAGAAGGTAACAGCATTGAACAAATTACAATTTTTTATTGATGTGAATAAGATGCTCATCAGTAAAATGAGACACCTTAATGAGCAGAAAATAGATTGTTAAAATTGTAACTATATTCAAGATGAGATACTCTATTGTCAGAGTGCTATCTAGGACTTAATTGATCAAACTTTAAGCACAAATGCCACCCACCCCTCAATCTATCCAAGGTCAAATAAAAAAGTCGCATCAATTAAGAAAAGACTGCAGGGAATGTAGTTTGCATCTTTCGGTTTCTGTTCAGACAGCAAGGTCTCTATAACAAAGTCTGCCGCCTTATGCATGACAAAACCTCAAGCATTATCATAATTAAGAGGTAGATTCTTTTCCTGTTCATAGAATCACAGAGTGGCTGAGGTTGGAAGGGATCTCTGGAGGTTCTCTGGTCCAATCGCCTCTGCTCAAGCAGGGCCACCTAGAGCTGGTTGCCCAGGACCATGTCCAGACGGCTTTTGATTATCTTCAAGGATGGAGACTCCACAACCTCTCCGGGCAACCTGTGCCAGTGCTCGGTCACCCTCACATTTTTTCTTATGTTCGGAGGGAACCTCCTGTGTTTCAGTTTGTGCCCATTGTGCCTTGTCCTATCAGTGGGCACCACTGAAAAGAGCCTCACTCTGTCCTCTTTGCGTCCTCCCTTCAGGTATTTACGTGCATTGACAAGGTCCCCCTGAGCCTTCTCTACTGCAGGCTGAACAGTCCCAGCTCTCTCAGCCTTTCGTAGTACTAGAGATGCTGTGGTCCCTTTAATCATCATAGTGGCCCTTTGTTGGGCTCTTTTCAGTATGTCCACGTCTCTCTCGTAGTGGAGAGCCCAGAGCTGGTCACAACAGTCCAGTTGCCTCCACCCCTACTCCATCTCTAATTAGTACACCTATAGAAGTACAACAGTAACTACACTACAAATAGCCCTAAAAAAAAAAGTTATTCTCTTGTTTCAGATCCACCTTTTAAGAAAATATAATTTATTAGGTCATCTTGGAGAATGGCTAAGAGTAGAATGTACCACTAAACATTCTTTTGTTCAGGATAACGAACTATAAAAGAAAGTGCAACAGAAGGAAGTTGCAATAGAAATTTACCACATGGAGAAGTTAAAAAAAGGAAGTTAGACTACAGGGCATAATACAGGCACAGAGATGGAAAACAAGGTGGCACTAATTTTAAAGAAGAGAATGTCAATCTGTCCATTTTTGCTATTTAGTCTACAGTTGTGCTAAAAGATTCAATATATGCACTTATGTTACCAAGTCCTGATGATCAAGATACTGAACCCACTACTAATGCATCCATAGCAAGCAGAATGCAAATTATTCATTACAGAAGTTATTACATTTTACAGCCTTTAATAAAGAGTCATTATTACCTCTCTAGTTTGAGAAGGAAGGCTATTTTTAGGAATCTTGAAACGATGAACAGTGTCATCAAAACATCTGACAGAAAAGAAGCAACTGTCTGTAGATTTTACCTAAAGCAACATGGAGAAAAGACACAATTAGTATAATGAATCAGTAAGAAAAGACAAAACCGTTAAGGGTAAGCACGATAGAAAATTACTCTTAAATCAGAAGTTTTTGCCCCAGTTTTGATGCGAAACAACTATAGTTTACAAAAAGCTTGGTCAGAACAGTTTTGCTGTCTTGCACTTTACATGAATAATAATATAGAGGTTCTTTAAGTCAGAATTTTGTATTTGCATATATTTGCACCACTTGATTCAGACAAAATCTCAGCAATGGTGCAAGACCATCAATATTAAGAAATTTGTAGATACAGAAAAGCAAGAGTCACTTTTCATATAGTACTGTAGTTTAACAGGACTTGTGGCTCCAATCTATAGAACTAGGACAGGTTAGTTATAGAAGGAAAAGTATTGACATGATCCTAAATGCATTCTCCTTAAACATTTCATCTTCCTGTGTATTATACATGATACCTGGCTTGTCTGTCCTCTGTTCATCCCTTCCAATTAAGGAAGTTTTCCAAAAGTCACCTTCAGAATTGACAAACTGATCTCAGTTGGAGAACTGAAGTTACACCATCAGTCACAAGTAGCCAGTGATAGCTAGAGGAGGAACTACAGCTTTGCTATTCTGTATCACATTTGCACAAGTGAAGAGGCATGCTTTTAGGAGGGCTTATGTTTGTTTAAATCTTCATGACTTTGAAAGAAGTGAAGGAGCTTTATGGCCACTTTACATATACTTTGTAATATGTATATTACAAAGAATACTTTGCACGAAACACTGGTTCTTGTCAAGCGACAGCACAAGCTTTTCCCCTTTTTTATAACAAAGGCATGGTTACCAACCTAGCTGAAGTATGGAACACCATCACATAAAAAAAAACCCAGTAGTTACAAGTCATTTCACTTCCTACCGTGCAGACAGCTTGTGTTAGATGCTTGCATCCCTGACGATGATCATTATTTACTGCATCAGCTCTTCGAAAGAAAGAGAGATTGAATAAATTGAAGATGAGAATTATTTAAATCGCTGATCAGAAATTTAAACATAGAACTTACTGTCTCCGATACCAGGAAAGGACTCCATGTTCTAGAACTATCCAATAGAGTTTCCAACCAAAAAATCGTGAGCTCTAAAAAAATTAAAACAAAAGCAAAACAAAAAAGGCCAAGTAAGATTAAGAGCTGAAGAGTTACTATTCCCAAGTTTGCTAGCTTGAAGACTATTACATAAAACTGGCAGTCATTAGGAAAACATTTTAGGTTTTACACATCTTGGTGATCACAACAACCTGAAAATACTTTACAATTACAGTGCTATTTTCTTGTTTGGAAATAGCACAAAAGTTTTGTTGAGCCTGCTATTCTGAAATATTAAAATGCTGCATTTTTAATATTACAGGGGTTGTTGATCACCACATAATTCTACTTTATAAAATCAAATGAGAAACAAAACACATTGAGATATCTAACTACAACATTTTACCTTTCACAAACCTTAGTACATAGTTCTGGTCTAAAAACAGTTCCTTATATTACAATTTTGAGTGAATACATAGGAAAATTTACACTGAAGAAAACTTCAAAGAGTCTTCAAAGATTTCATTAAGGAACATAAAAATTAAGCATTCATGTAGAAGATACAGAAAACTTTTTTTTTTAACATAGGAAAAAAGAAGATTCACCTGAGTATCAGAGCAAAACAAGCTTTCAACAAGCATTTGACTGACATCTTCCCTCTAAGTTTTAAAATATCCAGAAGAAGGTGAACTTGTGGCAAAATATTAGTTATAGATTATTAGAGAGCAAGACATCTATTCAGGGGAAAAAAAACAAACAAAAAAGCAAACACACACACACACCACATTTTGCCCACCATACAGACAAGGCGCAAAACCTTGCCACAGTGAACCTTTGCCACAAAAATTACTAAGAAACGAAGAGAGGTTTTAGGGACTGAGGTTAAGATCAAATTTTAGGGACTGAGATTAAGATCAGAGTGCCATGAATCTAGTAACTGCTCCACTCAGCCAGCCCATCTATAATTTATCCAATATACTAGATTAAAGTCAAGTCATTTAACAAATGTATTATTGAAAAGCTCCCTCATTCATCAACTCACTTAAGTACAGAAAATGACATACTTTGAGATCTTATAAGCTATTTTAGAACAGGAAATGATACATACCTTCCATAGGAGACCTTCGTATCGTCTCAGGGGTTTGTTGATAACCTGCATAGAAATTAAAGCTTATGCAGGAATAGCTTCAACTAGACAGCCTTGGCAAGTGGCATTTTAAATGGGTACAAAAAGTTCCTACCTTTCCAGCTTTACCTCCCAGTATCAGTTTCATTTCTGCACCTTGGGCTAGATCAAGGGGTGTCTGATCTGTTCAGTAACCAAGACGAGGCATAAGAATTTCATGCATATAAGCCTAGACATACTTAATTTAAAAATAATCACTCTGACACTATGTTTAGAATGTGACACCATTCAAGTTTGGTCCCACAAGCATCCAAGTTTACTTGGAATTGGGGAACATAAGCTCCTCAGGGGCAGAAGACGAAAAAAGGTTCTGAACTTCAGTGCACTGAACTGCCGACAGAAGAGGCCTTTGCTCTTACTTAAGTTTGGTTTTGCACTTCAACTATACAAAACAGTTCAGAACATTCACAAATATCAAGATAGAGGCATCTTTAATCAGATGACAAGTACACAGTCTGCATAACACCTGCATAATATTTTCCTGGATTTGCTTCCCTTATAAAAAGGGGAAAAAAAAGGACTTTTCCCTTTCTGAAAAGTCACTTTGTCTGGGCCACACCTTCAATCTTACCACTTTCTTTGTTACCTGTGTTTAGTGTTTAGCATCAAGAAAACAAAAGCCAGGCACATTTCATGGTTAGGACAGACAGCAGGTAAATTTTCTAGAAATGGGTAAGTTTGGAAAATAAAAGCATATATGACAATTATTTTGCTAGTTCTTAAGTCTCTTGCAATTTAGTCAGTGTTGGGCTTCCTTCATTAGTGATACAAAGCTTGTAAAGCACCGTAAGATTTTCCCTGAACACTGAGCAGTAAGTAACGTAGCTTATAGAAGCTGTTAAATTTCTGCCTCTTCTTAATACTTTATGTATTTTTTTTGGTACTCACCATTTTTGTTTCTTATTTTAGGATCTGCTCCATTTTTTAGAAGTTTCAATGCACAGTGCTTATGGGCACGGTATGCTGCACAATGCAATGGTGTGTTCCCCATCTGATCTGTACAGTTGATATCAGGTGGTTTGGGCTTGTTCAACTGGAAAAAACAAAGTTTTGCTTACTTATCAGTTTTCCTCCCTCTCCAGATGCCACGTTCATTCTTTTGAGAGTTAGCTGTTCCTAACTAGGATGCTTCAGTGTACATCTGGCAACAAAGAGGGCAAGTAGCAAGTGTTAAGAGAAGGGCAAGGACTACAACAATCAAGCAAGATGTTCAGCTAGAGTAAGGAACTTCTCGGTTTTTTGCTTGCTATACCCTTTCCACATCTACTGCCCAACATGGAAACATTTATCCTGCTCAATTGCACAGTGCCAGAGAGAGTTCCCCAGCCTTGCAGTTCAGTCATTTATATTGCTAGAACGGGTCTGTCTGATTCTACTGTCAAAATCTACTGTTCTCTGTAGAAGACTCCCAGGCACAGTCTGAAAGTTAGCAGAGGCCAGTGCTAAATCCAGTACAAGTGTGTGTGGCCACCCTGTTGCAGAGGGCAAGACTTTGTACAGAAGGGTGGCAGGCCTGCCAGTCTCAGTGACAGAGCTATCCTAGGCCATTTAGAAGCTCCTAGTATAGGCAGTCTGTTATACAAACAGTTTTGCTGCATTCCGAGGTCTAACTATTGTGGGAACTTAAGATTAGAGCAGCTATGTAACTGAGAAAAAAACCCTGAGTTTTACTTGGACATAATATAAATGTTATGAGAAATTAACCGCATCAAAGAGAACAGTCATTAAGCATGACACTACTAACCACCCCAAAATACCACTACACTTCTACTCAAATATGTGGCTATTGGATGTGTGCATGAGGGTTTGACTAGATGACCTTTAAAGATCCCTTCCAAGCCAAACCATTCTATGCAATATCAGCCATTATAGTTAAGCTTCCAAGCCAAATGCGACTGCCTTAATAGAAAGGCTAAGTTGCTGTTAATCAGTCTTAGCAGACTAGAGTCACAAGTGTATGACAACAATTTTAGAGAAACTCAGTTTCAGCATTCTGCATTAGCCATATGCTATCTTAGAGAAATTACTCCATAACAACAGAATTCCCGTGGCAGCAATTTAAGTTAGCATCAACAGTAACCACCTTGAAAGTGCTTCAGAAATAGTCCTATAAAGGATAAACTGCTACAGCTGTTATTTACAGTTCATCTGAAAAGACAACACAAGTCAAAAAAGACAGCTTGTGGAAGTATAACCTCATTAATACTGAGGTCTTAAATACCTGAGTTCCTGAGGAATCCTAGGTTTTAGCTCTTTCCGACCAGCTGTTTTACATCTGCCTGCCTTATTGCCACCTCTCCCGACTCCTTGCCTCCACACCTTTTAAGCCACATGCCTGTGCTTTCAGCAAGCTCACACCTTGTTACAAGGCAGTATTTTGAAGAAAGTTTCATGCATAGACTCGTTGAGACAAAAAGCTCTCCAGTTATTTCAGTAAGCGTACAGTACATTTTTAAGAACTCACAGGAAGAACACACCGGTTTTGCCTCAAGTACGCTAAAAAGCCTGGGTTAAGATTCAGCTACTGAAGGTCTAGGTTTTAGTAGCAAAACATACTGTCATTTAGTGATAATCCTGACTGAAGAGAAGCACAAAAGCCACCGTTACCATCTGACTTCAAGAAACTTCAACAGAAGGAGCAGTTATAAAGTTAAAGCACATGCAGGAAAAGGAGAAAGAATGGTCTGAAGTCAAATCAGAAGGTTTAGAGAAACTGCACCATTAAATTACCTCTTCCAGACAATTGTGTTAGAATATGCAGTACAGTCTTTTTTAGTAAAAATAATCAATATAAAGGAGAATTAACAATAAAAGGGTATCTTTCAAGTAAGCGGCACTCTGTTCCAAAAGGAGGGCAGCAGAGGACAAATTCTAGTGTGTTAGGTCTCACAATAAAAGTAGACTTAAGCAACTAAAGAAGTTTCATAAGCATAATAGTCTGCTAATTAAAAAAGATACAGTAGGAGCGGCAATAGGCACAGTGTAAGGAATTCTCAAGATGAGGGGCAGTTCAGAAGAGCTACACAAATTCTCCACAGAGGTATTAATCTAAGAGTAGGAAAGTCAAGGAGGTTTATACCACAGAACTGTAAGTGGAGAAACTTCTTTGGACTTCCTCAAGAGTCAGCAGGAGTTTTAAAATTGTAATTCAATGGCCAGAGGTCCAAATACTTACTGAAGGACTCCAGGAAAAACCTGTTATGACTTGACTTAAAAACTGCCTCAGGGTCAAAAAAAGTGGTAAGTACTTTGAAAAGTTTTAGAGGTTAACATATAGCTGTCCTCACATATACAGAGCTCAATGATACTAAACTAAAAAAAAAAAAAAAATCACTTAGAAATGAAAAATGTTTACAGGAAGAGTTACATGTGCATGCATGGTTACATGCCACATGACAGAAAGCACAAAGTTCTTTAATGACAGATTTCTATGAGGAGTCACCTTTTTCCAATTTTTTCTGCATCAGTTTAAGGCTTAGTTAGCAGGCATGCAACATCAAATGCAACAACTGTTAGGAATTACCAGAATCAGGAACAGATCACTTATGCCAGTGTATTAATTACAATTAATAAAATCATGCCAGCGTATTAATGCACTATTCTTCCACATATTAAGTACTGTGTACAGCTCTGGTTCTCTCTCCATTTCAAAAGGAGTACAAAAAGTACAAATAAAAATTACAAGGATGACCAAAGATTTAAAAACAGTTTCCATGCAAGAAGGAGTTAGAAAGACAAAGGTTCTTCAGACTAGAAGAGATAAGTTTAGAGGAGGGAAAGATAACAGAATTTTGAATAGGTGTTCACTCTGGCTTCTAGGCAGAAATGGGAAGAATGTAAAATTTCTCAACATTCAAATCTCATTTGTGAAATTTTCCACTACAAGTGAGTAGAAGCATTCAGACTGCTTTGATGTCTTAAAAGGTATTACCTAAAGGTGCTAGCCAGGTAGAATAATGTTCCACACTGCACACCTTACTTCCAAGGAAACTATTCAGGACTCTCAAAAGCTTGAGTTCAAGCACTGAGACCCTGCTTCAAAACCCAACTGGATATGGTCCTGGGCAACCTGCTCTAGTTGACTATGCGCTGCAAACAGGAGTTGGACTAGATCATCTCCAGAGACGCCCTCCAGTCTCAATTCTTCTGTGATTTGCTTCTCCTATAGCCTTACCATGGTACTGTTCAGCTTGAATTACTATGAGAGTGTGTGTGCACGTACACAGTTTTCAAGTCCTGCTCAGCATGAAATTGTGTTGTGCAGATGCTGTCCATTAAAACCTACAGAGACTTCAGCTGCAACGGATGCTAACAACAAAAGCTTACTTTCAAGATTTAAAATAGGCCATCTTGTGGTGAAAACCTAAGCACCCATGACATTAAGGTATCCACAAAAACGTAACGAGCTTATGTCAGTAGATCCAGAACCATTATGCTGCTATTTACAACTAACTGAAGAGCATTTAGAAACATCAAAGAAGCTGAAAACCTTTGTTTTGCAGCCTCCAACAAGGAGGCTGGAAAACCCTTGAGGGTTCAGCACCTTACCAACATAACACGGTGCACAGCACTAATATTCTGAAGTCACAGCACTTTGAAATGCAAGGCCTAATGTCACATGTTGCTACATTAGCATTACGGCTTGAATCACTTGACACGGAAGTATTACAAGCATTTGCATTCTTACCAAGGCAGTCAGTTTCCCTGTTTCCCCCTCTCTTGCTGCTCCTAAGAGTTCTTCTTCCAGTTTCCTTTCTTGTGTCCTTTCCACTGCTATTTAAAAAAACCCCAAATTTAAGGTCAGTCTCAATAAAGTAGCAAGTACGTATAAAGTACAGCATTCAAGAAACTATATCAAAACAAGCCTAGAGAAACAAGAGTTTCCAGTAGTATTTATTTGGGACATGTATAAATGGAATATTTATTCAGCAAAGTCTGTGTCAGAGCAAAAATATGTTAAAAAACCATGTAATATCTGACAAGATGTGTGAGTGTGTATTAACATGCACATATATATATGTTGTTGTTGTTTTTTTTTTTTTAAACACTTAAAACCCAACCCCACTCCCTAGTAAACGGGAAAACAGGGGAACTACATGACACGCCCATCGGATCTTCCCTGTGTTCTTTTCAGTTTCTCTTCTATTCTTCTTATCATCCTACAGAAATTTTATTCTTCTCTAACAATCCAGCAGATAAGCAGCAGAAAGGACTGTTATCTGTGCAACTTGTACGTAGAATCAAAAGAGAGGTCACTTTTCACATATAGAGTCTGTGGTATCGGACACAGAGCTTCAGCAGTATTTAGAGGTATCACATAATAATACCAGGAAGTAACACAGTTCTTGAACTCTCCAAAACTATAAGCAGTGAGCCTACGTAAGTATTTGGACACCATCTCCCTCACTTTCAACACCTCTGAGGCAATGGAGGAAACGAGGGGAATGGTTTTTACTTTTTTTTCTTTTTGACGTAACCTCTAAGACTGCAATAGCAAGTCCTAAGCTTGATCCAAAACTGGGTCACCTTTGCAAACTGTTCAGAATTTTGCTCTTTAATGATTTTGTTGACACAAAATAACTTACTATTCTTGACTTAAGTTTTTCCTCTTCCAGTGAGCTAAGGCTTCGACTGCCATGTACCATTCATAGCTGTACCAAGGATTACCCCAACAGGATTGAAACAGTTATTTGAATAATGCTATTGGCATTCATGATACTTAACTCTCCAAGTCGCTTGCAGACATATTGTGAAAAAAAAAAAACCAACTGTCAGCACTGCAGGCAGGAACCAAAAACTGTAACTTTTTTCTTTTTAATGACCAAGTTTAAAGAGAAAATTCAATTGAGCTTATGTAACTTGCAAGAGAAAAATCAGCTTTCAGAATGTACGAGTGTTGAAAAAAACCAGGCTATCACCTATTAAAGTTACCTTCCAGCATATTCCTTATGTCTTTATCATGAGTAACTTCTTTTGCAGTCTCTCCACTCCCGTTAACAATAGAAGTATCAGCATTACGCTGCAAGAGTAACATCACGACCTCCTGGAAAACAATTTGAAAAACACTGCTTATCTATCTCTGTTACGGCAAGGCCACAATCGGGCTTTCCAGCTATTTGACATCCTGTAAGATGAGCTGTATAACGGCTTCTCACCAATGCTGACTTATGAAAACAGGAAGGCATGTTTTAGAGAGATTGAAGAGTGGGACTAACTGCAACCTTCTCTCTCATGTCAGTCAGGCTGAAGGGACTAACAGGAGATTAGTTACGGCTGAACAGACCCGCTCCGATGTAAAAGCTGGAGTACCTGGTGCAAATGCTGAATTTGACAGATAAAATTAGTATGATTGGCTCTTTTGATAACAGACTAAGTAGTCACTCCTTCAGAAGGGCCAAGAGGTTATCCATAGAGGTAGTACTAGTTTGGGAATGATGGTGGCATGTCAGGAACATACAAACTAGTCTCGCATTACAGGCCTATAAAAAGCTCTTTAGTTCTAGTTCTCTATGAAGAAACAGCACTTCCAGACACCAAACGGACCAGTGTATCCTAATTTATAGTTTTTTTCCCCTCCAGAAGCAACTAAGATTAAAACAATATGGTTTCTCTCTATGTAAATATGCAGCTAGTTAGGAGGAACAATCCCTACTCCTTTTACTGTGTCAAACACACCAGGCACAAACACAAATTAATCTGTTGTACTTTAGCAGTAGATAGGAGATCTTTACACTGGTTTCCACATGGTAATTAGCACCTGCAGCTAGAGGTAGTGCTATGCTTCAGCATTTTCTCTGACACACAGCAGAAGCAGAACAGAAGCAACATCAGTTAGTTACACAACTGATGCACAGTGCTACAGTGCAAGACAACTACTATTTTTTCTGTCTGCCAGCAAAATCTTAGCCAATAAAAAGCTAAAGCAGATATGACAAAGTATACCAAGGAAAACCATGGACCAGTTTTCTCCTGTTTTCAAGAGAAGATATTTGTACCATGTTTTTGTTTTGGACAGTTATACCAGCTAGGCAATATGCCTACTTGTTTTGAACGCACTGTACCAAAACAGACGGTAAGTTATTTTTAGATGCTGTAAAGACATCTTTTTGAAGTGATCTTATTACTAGTATTTCCTTAATAATTCTATGATTGAGGCTTAAAAAAAGCAAACATACTTTACCTTACGTCCTGTGAAAGCTGCACGATGGAGTGGAGTGTCCCCCATGTCATTCAGCACATTCACATCTGCACCAGCCTAAACAGCAAGACCAAAAGACATCTGAATGTCCTTCCAACAAGAACTACATAACTATTCCCTTTGACTGGGGGAAGGGGGAGGACAGGACACTAATGTAGGCCTCGTGGCAAATCGGATCAGAACTGTAACACAGCCATCCTGGAAACGAAGACAAAGTACATATGTAAGATTCATAGGCAGCATTCTATAAACCGCTTCAAAGAGGAAAAGCGTCCTGCCTTTTTTCCAGGCATTTCTCTCACTTTTGGGAAGAAGGTATATAGAAAATAAGTTTAACACAGGCAGTGGGGGTGTGGTTGGTTTTGGTGTTTTGTTAGGGTTTTTTTTTTTTTTGGGGGGGGTGGGGTGGGGCGGGGAGGGTGTAGGTGTTGGGAAGAAAAACCAACACAAAAAACCAAACAACTTACTGAAAGAACTGCAATGGTACTCAATAACATGCATACACATATTATTACAGATGTACACAGAGTAGCACGAGCCTCCTGGTGCTCCTGATTTACAAATGGCATTCTCTCTAGGCACCCATTGCTGCTCTTTCACTTGAAGTGAAAACTTCCATGTCAACATTAAGATGGTACCATCCGAAACTTAACCTTTCTCCTCCCTTTTCTCGTTTACAATCTTTGTCTTGAATCTCCCTTCGGCTTGTCACACACTTTCTCTATCCCATACCTTTTCTCTGAAAGGAAGACTGCTTGCACAGGCATTGTTCCAGGAAACAAAGAAATCCTACCCTTCTTTTCTTTAAGCATTTCTTCTACACCACCTTACCTAACCTCTCAAAAAGTCAGAAAGAGGGGAGGACATATAACTTTATCACATGTGTTTAGATCACATATTTAGCGAGATCACTGCTGCCTGCCTAAAGTTAACTGATGAACTTGACTCTAGTTCCAGAGCTCTGTTTCTGGTAATACCTCATTCACTTGCTCTTTGAGCACAAAATCTAGGCACAAGTACACAGAGACACCTATATATGCCTAGCTTTCAGAGGTGCACAGCCTCCTTTATTATTCCAGTCATTCTTTAAATAATACCCTTTCAAGAGCCCTATCGGCAAAGAAGAAAGCACTAAGTTACACATACTCTTCTAACTCTGGAAACGTTGATAAATGCATGAAGTGACAAAACTTTACCTTTTGTTTTAAGTAGCTCTCTTGGATTGAGAATAGCATTATCTACTGAACAGGTGTGTAGGCTAGAGAAGAATTCAAATAAATCTCAACTTTGTTTCCTGCTTTAGTCATGATTATGGCTGGTAGCCTTTATTCTGAATGAAATTCAAGTTTAGGTTAGCTACCTTTGTATTTGAGGCTGTTTAGCGCGTTCCTGCCATCTATGGCACAACCTTTCCAACAGGAACAGAGTATAATGCAGTTAGGTTGGTTGAAGCTACCCTGAGAGCTGAGGGTAAAAAAACTAAACTCAGCCAGAAACAACTGCACATGCAGTGCAGATGTGGCTATGAAGATACAAATAGGTCAGCTTTCACCACAGAGGTTCATCATTTCAAAGTTCATCACACAGTTCATTATTCCAAAGATGTTAGAAAGAAATAATAAGTCAAACTACATTAGCCTGTGCCTGGAAAGAAACACATACAAGTTACTTTGCACAGAATTCTGGTCATACTTCTATGCACAACATCCAATTAGATAACACAGACTTTTTTGCATTTGAAATACTTAGCCATTCCTGCAACTCAGTAAGTGAAATTGCCTAAATTATATACTTTATGTACTACAGTACTACTTTATGTACTACTTTATGTACTAAATTATATACTTTATGTACTATATCAGGCCCTTGAAACATTTGCATTACTAGTATCAGATGCTGGCTTACTATATGCAGATATCCACTGAGCCTGAAAAGGGCTGAAGCTTTCACAAGTGCACTCCTATATACCATATGTCTTTAATTCCTATATTCAGATGGTTACATAGACAAACACACAAACTTCATGGGAAAGTTAGCTTTACTGATAGCTATAAACACTGTTCAGAGTAACAGCTTTATACTACAGTATAGACTTCCAGTGTCACTATTTTGGGTCCTTGTAAACTGGGCTGATCTTAATACCGCAACTATTTCATTCCTTAGTTTTAACAATCAGCTTAGTTATTTCTATGTTACATGCAGATAAACTGTAGGAGTGGCTCCGCCTCTCTACAAAGCCACCTTTCTTCTATCACAAAAACCTGAATAAATACTAACTGCTTCTAGCATAACAAAGAATTTTCTGCCTTATACACAGAGGCAAACAGAAATATACCTTCAGCAAATCGTCTACCACAACAGCATGTCCGAAGTAGCATGCAAGGTGAAGAGGTGTCCAACCCATATTGGATTTACTTCTGCCTAAAAGACAAAACAGGTGAATTAAGTTTTGGTTACACAGTACAAAAAAGATTTTGTCATGTGCTTAGAGGCTGGCATGGATGATCGTTTTTCACAGTAACAGAGGAGCAAGGAGACTGGAAGCATCAACACTATCCATGTCATCTGAATTACTAAGTCAGGATGCAGTCTAAGAGCGTTAGATTCAAATCTACAAAATCTTTCTGAAAGGAGAAAGGCACGTAGTCTGATGGAGAATAAAACTTTTCCTTTCATGTAATACCTTGTTCTTCAACAGTAGCAAGAAGCTTCGGTTATTTTCATTCACTATGAAAATAGCACACGCAAGTACAAATTTCTCTTGTTTATCAAAAACCAGTTTGGTTTATCTGATTTTTCATCCTACACACAAATGAGAGGTAGGACAACCCATCTTTCCAAACATATGATTCAAAACAAAACAGGTGGGATGGCCTAATGTTAGGGCTTTTTAATTGTCTTGTGCTTGTACTGAATTTTAATAAAGATAGCCTTATTAAGTATCATGATCTGAAATCTCTGTGCACTGCAGAACTCATGTATCATCTACAGCTGCAAGCCTCTGCAGGAACGATAAGTCTAAGTAGGAAGCAGACACAAAAGTGACCATGCAAAGGAAACTATCATTTATGCTTTAAAGAGCATTTAAAGCATGTCCTGGAGGCCTGGCTGTATAAATGAATTCAAGGACTGTCCTACAATCATTTCTTTAAAAGCAAGACATTAATAGCATTAGAGATTACTAATTTAACAACTCATGTTCGTTTCCAATTGCAACACTCAATTGTACTAAGCAAAGCTGATTTGTGCTTTCTTTGTGCCACCTAAAACCTATCATTTTATATTTGGAAGCAAAATGAAAATGAGGCACTAGAAACAGTTTTGAAGTTACTGCTACCATTGTTTTCCCTTTTCATGTACCCTCAAGCATTGAAGTCTGGAACATGCATAATACTGTTTGCGCTGAGGGGACAAGCCACTAGCACAAGGGAAAAGAGAACTGCTGCTCTTGCAAGTTCATCATTCTTTCTGCTCTCATATTACAATTAAAATCAGAATGTGGTTCACAGCTGAAATATTTTCCCATTTCTTATAATTGTTTCCAGCTAACATTTCTGCCCTCTGTTGGCTATTTCTTTTGCTATTTGGTTCTCTTCCTTCTCAACTCCTGCTGTTCCAACCCCAGATTTAACATCTTCCCCTCATCCCAGTCTGGCCTACAACAGAACTCCTGCCCTATGTGGCTGATGGGCTAAAGTACTACAGAAGATAAATACCGTGTGGATCACTAATTCTGGGTCTATGTATGCTGGACGACGTACTAAATGGACATCATTCATCCCTCAGTCTAGTAGGGAAGAAGGTTCTTTCAAAGAACACAGAAGAGGTCCAAGCTGCACTGAATTCATACAATTAGCCCAAGACAGTCATTAGTTACAGCATTTACAAGACAGTGCTGCTGCTAAGGAATTTGGTCATGACAAAATCAGGAACCTGGCCAGATTTATAGTTCTTACTGGATAAAGTGCCAGAGGCCCTCGTTCTGCATCCACTCTGAATGTTTGCATTTCTAATGTTAGCTGACCAGTTACTTCTCAAGCTCTTGAGATGTTTGTTACTTCTCTTCAAGTGACCACAAGTGTTCGCATTTTTTTTATTGTTTTAAACTAGGACATCATTACACTGAGGAGAATGCAAGGATAGGAAAGTAGAATAAACACAACAAAAAAAATAATTCCCCTAGCCCTCCCACCCAGTTCTTTGCTTTGATGCCAGTAAGCTGCAAGTCTCATGTGTTACCATTTGTTTAAAGAATGGAGACAAACTAGGCAGTCATCTCCTGGCTGTGGTTTGCCAGGCTACTGTGCAGTCATTCAAACGTGTATTTTGGCATTACGCACTGTTGACCGTTGACCTTATTTTACAGTTTTCTTACTTTGTAAAGTCCTAGATATTCTATTTTCTTGTATTTAAGGAGAATAAGCTAACATAGCCTTAGAAAATATAATCGCTTTGGATTGAGGTTTAGTGCTGTTTTAATGGGATACCTTCTTTTGAAACCAGTGAACTGAGGAAACTGGAAATGGAAGTTCACACCATTTGGCTGGACTCTCATCAAGCAAGTCTTGCTTATCTGCAAGTGTTGACTGGCTAGAATCCAGTCACAACAGAACAAGTAGAAGCCTGGATTTATTGTCTCTTCCTTCATTTTGGCTGAAATCAAGATGTTTGGGATCACTCTTGTCAGACTTCACACTTGTGAATCCAGAGCACAGCCTCAGATATAAGCTCACCCTTTGAAAGACAAGACAGGTTTTACAAGATGTTGAAGGTAGGCTTTGACACCCAGGCACATTAATGTGTCGGACTTATGTCTCCCAAGGCATGCTCTGGGGGAAGTTTACACTACCTCCAGGACAGTCTCCCACCTGCTCCAAAAGCACTTTATTCCAAGCCAAGTATCATTGCCGCATCAGATGCAAGTCCTGAAGGAACTGCTGCAGCATTGAAGACATTCCCCATACCCTGAATTTCTAGGGATATCTGATTATCCAGAAGGTAATGACAGAAGGACAAGAGGCTGTAGGGAAGAGAAGGAAGATTGCGGGTTGCAAAAAGTCAGTTACAGTCTACAGCCTGTATTTTAATCATCATGCAGTTGTGCAATTATTATCTGGTAGTACCTAACAGATCAGGATTTGTAGCAAGACATAGTGGTTTTGCAGCAAGACGTAATGGTTTTGCTAGTGAGGAGGCAGAATGGCAGGGGTAGTTATACTCAGAGGCTGGCTGGCCTGAATTTGTCTTAGATTATTTCCAATGGGGTACTCTACAAGTGCAAAGTGATTCAAACAATCAGTCTCTGAAGAGTGACTGTGGAAGAACAGAGATTTAACTCTGAAGTTTCACACAACCAGAACAGTTCCCCCAGAGAACACTTTAGCTACACTTCTGTGTTCTCTAACATTTAGAAGAACCAGACCTTAGAGAACAGAGATTTCACTGTGTATACATTCCATATTCAGAATTATTTTGTTTTACCAAAACTATCACCAGCATGTTCCCTCTAGTTTCCTAGACCTCCCATTAGCAAGCGTGTATCAGCCGGTTGGCCATTGTTGTGGTCTAACCTGGCAGGCAGCCAAACACCACACAGCTGCTTGCTCACTCACCCCCACCCTCCCACAGTGGGATAGGGGATAGAATCAGAAAAAAGTAAAAGATTGAAATAAAGACAGTTTAATAGAACAGAAAAGGAAGGGAAAATAATAACAATGGTACAATATACAGTGATGCACAATGCAACTGCTCACCACCCGCTGACCGACGCCCAGCCCGTGCCCAAGCAGCAATCGCCCCTCCCCAACCAACCCCCAGTTTATGTACTGAGCATGACATCTTGTGGTATGGAATACCCCGTGGGACACTTGGGTCAGCTGTCCTGGCTATGCTCCCTCCCAGCTTCTTGTGCACCTGGCAGAGCATGGGAAGCTGAAAAGTCCTTGACCAGTGTAAACATTACTTAGCAACAACTTAAACAACTTAAACAGTGTTATCAACATCATTCTGGTACTAAATCCAAAACACAGCACTACACCAGTTACTAGGAAGAAAATTAACTCTATCCCAGCTGAAACCAGGACAGCCATGTATTGCTAAATTGGAAGATTAACAGCTAAGCACCATCTATCTTTCCCTTCATTAGCTATGTCTCTTCTACCTAGCTGTAAACTTTCACAATACTAACACTTTTTTTTCTGACCAGAGACCAGTTTGCTTGATATAATACAGGACTGCAGATTATGCCATTTTATTATGCTTTTTTGACTTCAGATTATGTTTAAGAACACATCCGAGAAGCTCTGAAATCTCTTCTAAGCGCAAGAGACTTCAGCAACTTATTTATGGGTACTGTTGAATGAACCTTAAGGTATTTTTATTCCAGCTGTTTAGGCACTACACACCGTGTCATGAATATTTTCAAAGGACGTACTTGTGAGGGTGGAGGACTCTAGCTCCATCAAGCTCTATCTAGTTCCCCTTTAAATTACGAACTAGCTCCCTGAAGATGAAGTATCAAGGGTTTGGGCTTTACAACTTGTTTTTCAGAGGTGAACACATTAACTATTGGGAAAACACAGACATGGCTGAGTAGTCAAAAAAAGAATGAGTAAACTGATGATTAAGTACTAGAGTTGGGAAAGGGATAGAACTTGTTCAGATAACAGGCTTCCCTGCTCTTTAGGGCAAGGTATTCCCTCTGTCATGGCTGAGAGGAAGCATAGTTGCTCTCTCCCCTCTCCCTCTGCAGCACTATCTTCTCAGTGTTGCTTAACAATTAAATGCTGAACAAAGAAATACCAGCCCATGTAGAAAGAGTGGGATACACATCCACTTTTTTTAAGCAACCAGAAACACACTCATGTAAATAAAGAGAAATAGAAAGGTACTAAATGAATAAAGAAATAGGGGAGACTGTGACTGCTAACAAGGTTGCAAATCTAGCCCCAGTTTGAAGTTTTAATGCTCAGCAAGTTGCTTAGCCGTAACTATGTTAGCTATGCATGTGCAAAACTTTAAAGTTGGCCAAAGACCCAGATACAGATGACTGGCAGTTTTACTTTCTTTTCCCCAGTAACCGAGTATACTGCTAATAGTAAAAAGTATACATTTGTTCCAGCCATTCCTGCAAGTGGCAAGAGATGTAGCTGCTCCTACTACATGATAATGCAACATGGGCCAAAAAAAACCCCAAAACAACTCACACCTAGCAGAGCACAAAATAAGCTACCTAATCTTCTCTGCTGCCTTGTTGGAGACTCTTTACCTCCTTCAACAGTCCCCTGGCACCATGGTCTGTTTTGTTTAATATTATAAAGCTCCAAAGTTGGCATAAGCATGAACACAGGCAGAAAGAGGTACTAATTCTTTGCCTTGTTGACATTTCTAGCTTCCCTGAATTACTCTGAGGTTTTCTGTACATTACAATTATCTGTAGTCTGCTTTTACAATCTCTCCGCCATGCAAGCATGGTCTTAAGAGTCACAGGGTAAAAGCAGTTGTGTAAGTGTTTTTTATTACTCTGTTGAGCACTCCAAAGAAAGCAAGGTTGTACTATCAGTAACAGTTTCACTACTTTCAACAGTGAGATTACAAACATTTGAGGAAGGCTACTAACCTTTACAGTTGATATCAAAGCTTATTTGTCCTTTGTTCATGGTATCCAACAGCTGTTTAACTTCTTCAGCATTTCCATTTCTAGCATCATGGAGAAGCTGCTGTTCTGCTTCAGTACTCATCTCTAATAAAGATATGAAAGAATCAATTTTGCAATCTCTTAGGCTTCTATAAGTTATGGCTTAATATTATGTCACTTTTCTCCCTTATTTAATATTAACACTGGTATAAGAAAGACAATTATTTCCTATGTGGAACACTTCTAATGTGCAAGCTGTTTTCAGCTGTCCAGCACTCAGACATGCCACTAAGAGGCACTAAAATTCCTCATACAAACAAAGCAGTTAAGTAACAAAATACCCATGTTTCCTTGCTTCTCAGTTTTCTAGGTTCTAAGTGTGACTTGAGAGTTGGAACTGTATGCCACAAACAAGGCAAGCTTTGCTACAAGTATAATCAGTAAGCATTTACTTTTCCTCCTAAGGTTTTCATCTTTACCCTTAAGGTTTCCAGAGGCAATAAGAAAAAAAAAGAAAAAAGATATATGCCTTTTAGCCCAAGTATTTCTTCAGAATTAACTGAGACTTATTTTGACTGCCAACCTTGGGGAACAGAATCCATCTTCACATGGAGGTTCCCAGATATCCATCACTGACTGGTACGATCAGCTCTTGAACTCAGATACCTGACCCCCTCCAACCTTGACTTGAAGGGGAATCAGATACTCAAACAACTTTGTAGATTTGACCTTACCTTTAAGCACAATAGCACAATATAAAGAAGTTAACATGCGACTGTAAAACATAAACAAGCTAATTCTCATCTTACCATTGCTTTTGAACTACAAAAAAGGTGCATTTACATCTTTCAAAGAATGGAGAAAATACCTGTTATCATTACTATTTTTACAGCTCTCTACTAGATAGTGAGCTTGAGACCTTTGGGCAAGTGATATGGC
The DNA here is from genome assembly GCF_000690835.1 of Fulmarus glacialis. Lineage (NCBI taxonomy): Eukaryota > Metazoa > Chordata > Aves > Procellariiformes > Procellariidae > Fulmarus > Fulmarus glacialis. The sequence continues at coordinate 3,994 of NW_009200995.1, read as the reverse complement.
TATTTACCAGGTCTCTCACTGAATACACTTATTAAGTGATGTCTTGACCAATCTTTTCACACTCACAGAATCACAATCTGAAGTTGTTTTGCTTTTTTTTTCCTAAATTCTATTACAACAACTAGACACAGATGCAGCACAGCTCAGCCCAGACAAAACCCAACTTTAATGTCCCATTTAAATATACTGCTTTTAACAGGTATCAAGAAGCAATTTTAAAAGCAGCCTCAAAAGACTGTGCTGTAATACACAATTTATTGCTGCTAAAAACCACAGTAAAAGAAGAGGTTGCCCAAATTTAGTGTCTCCAGTTTAGCATCTTCACTTGACACACGAGGTTTACCAGATCCTGCAGTCTAGATTTCTAAAGTCAGTTAATGATTGCAAAGAACATTACTGACCTCACATAGTTTTCTTATACTATCAGAGGTTTTGATTGGTCCCACAAACTGTTTACACTCTGTTGCACTGGACAGGCAGCTTGACTGCACCACACAGTGAAAGCATAGCTAAACAGATAGCTAAAACATATGCATATATGTTTTTTATATATATATATATATTTACTCATAGCTAAAACAGATGCAGGGAGCTCTTTGACTACCGTAAGATGAGAAGGCACTCAGCAAGAAAAGAGACAGTGAGAACACTGGGTAAGCAACAAAAAGCCTATAACAGTGACAGATCTTGCAATATTCAAGACTGAGACAGAAGCCTAGAACAGGACAGACTGCCAAAGCACTAACAAAACAGAGAAGAGAGTTTCCCCCTTTTTTTGAGGAAATCCATTTTCAAAGAATACGACAGAGACTAAGCAAGCCCTTTCTAGCATGTTTCAGAAGAACAGACCGGATCAGTCACCTGCAACCTACCACAGACACAGGATACAAATGCCTTCTCCAGCAGTAGTTAGACAATACTCTTGTTTGTGCCTGCTTTTCAGTTCTACTAGAAAAAAACTAAAACAAAACAGTACTAGTCCTTTCACTAATTCTTCGAGCCCTGAAGCTACCTTCTCCTTTAAACAGGAGTCTATCCACTTGTCTGAGGCAACACAGCACAGTTTGTTGTTACTGGGGCAGGTATAATTTTCCTCAGTGAATCAGTTCTAACAGTGTCTAGAGAAAGGTCAAAATCAAATATGTTAATGTATTACCAGTCTGTAATACTTTCTCTGATGCCGAGTGATGCTGTTTCAGGGGGACTCAGTGCTGCACAGAATGCCAGCACTGAGAATCATACAGACAAAACATAAGAGGATAGTTAGAGCTCGTTTTGCTGGCCTACCCATCAGGGACAGGGGAGGAGCAAAGCTCATCCTTCATTTTCACCCCCTCCCACACAGTATTTATTTAGCCATCTCTCAAATGTCTCAGATGAGAGAAACACAGTCCTATCACTACCCCATATCATTTGTCAACATCCCACATACACAGCAGGTATGAATAGCAATGCACTTTCAACCCATTAAGAACCTGCAGTTTCCATTTGATATTGATGAGAAGGAAGAAAAGACTGGTTGGGAACAGAACCAAGAAGCTGATCCAAATGCACAACTCTTGTATGCAGCCAGGCCAGTTATGTACACGAGCAGAATCTTAAACAGCTTAAGATACAAGGAAAGCTGAATCACTGTGTAAAATTACTTGCATGATTTTTCTCCCCCAAATAGTAATTAGGTTAAAATCACCAATTTGTTTGTACTCTTACAGCAAATATTAGCAGTAGAGTGATATGCATAGTAACATGGCTAAGAAAGGTCTGTCTGCTTCACAGTCCCCAAAGACTGCTGTTTAGGCCAAGCCTTCAATTTCAAATACACTTTGTAAGCTTGGAGCATGCAATGATGCAGAAGAATGACTGTCTGGCTATTAATCATAGTTAGAAAGATCATTTGTAGGAAAATGTTCCTACAATTGGGGCTGGAAAGTGATACAGAACCTAAAGTTTCAGCTAACAAGCTAAATGAAGTGCCTAAATGAAGCTGGCAGCAAAGGGGCTCTTAACAGAACTTAGCATAATCTTGAAAATACTATTTTAAGCAACAGGATTTGCTTTATAATGGGGATGAGCAACCACCACCACAAGTTTGAGCAGCACATTTAGAGTACAGAAAGAAATCAATACACAGGCCCTCAAATATTATGCACCTGCATTCCCCTGCAGACAGGAGTTTATTTGGTCACATGACCCACCACCAAGAGAACTCCAAGATCCCTACCTGCCAGTTTTGAGGTACTGAGTCAGATTATCAGCACTGAGGGAGACACTTAACAGTTTAGTTTGAATTTATTAGACATAAGATACTACTAACAGGTTAATCTATACGAATTGTGCTGCCTATATGCAAAGCTACTAGCCACTTAAGAGAGCAGACATCTGTTCAGTTAGTGGTGTTGCCATCATTACCTTATTCCGTTAATCAGCTGATATAGGTTAAACTGCCTTTCACAGCTCATTTTTATGCCTTGTGCTGTTGAAAGGCTTGTATGGTATTCTTTACAGTCACTGGTATATCATGAGAAAACAACACAAGAACAATATTTAGTGCCTCCTATACAGCTGAGATGTGACTGCAGGGTACTTCTGTTGAACTCACTAGGGCTACCAGAGCAGTACTTGACTGCTAATTGAATCTTATCCTTTAAGAAGGTGTATAGAATAGCACTGAGATGCTCCGCTTTTACCTTCTTCTGTGAGACCTATGCCAGAGTCATCTTCTCATGCTATTAACAGCGTCTGTCTTCACACAGAGTTTGTTTCCAACACAGAGTAGAGCGCCCAGGTTGCCATTCTGGCTGCACACCTGCTTGAGGGAGTTTTGCAGAATACTTAACCATGAAAGGCCACCTAACTACCCATATACAAACTACCAACTTTACCCAACTGCTAGGAGAGTCCAAGCAAAAAAGCTGCTTTTCTCACAAAGCCATCTACAAAGACCTAAAGCGCCATCCCTGACCACGGGGCAGCACTACTGATAAGACACACTTGCTTTTGCTTTGATTTCTTCCCCTCCTGAGGCCTCCTGCCACATACACAGCCCAGAACAGCAACAATAAACACTAACCAAAACATGGCTGGTTTTCACTCTGCTGCAGCCTGACAAGCAGCTGAAGCAGTACTAGCACTGACCAATTTAACATTAAGGCTCTGAGACAGCAGCTACTGGTTGTATAGGAAGCTTTCTATTCATGACAAATAGTAACGCTGGTTAAAAGCACAGCACTGACTAGTATTTCAAGAGATGTCCCTCTAGCAATGAAAACTAGATTCCTGTAGGAAAGGATGATACTTGCTTAGGAAGACTTCTTACATGTCCCAGCAAGCATACATTATGAAATGATGCTTGTAAAGAAGGAGGACAAAATGCGCCAAACCACACAAACAGACAGAACCTGTCTACAAACCCACACAACACACTGCACTGACAGGAGTTGCTCCAAGAAGAAAGAGTTGCAGTACTAGAAGCACGAGTGATGTTATCTAAAAGTAGTTATTTTAATCTTCAGTTAAAAGGTTCTAGAAGTTGAACATGCTTCTACGACACAGTCTCATGGTACTTCATGTGAAAGCCCCACCTATCTAAAATAAAGTTAGTTGGTAACTGCTCGGTAGCAATTAACATGGTTGCAATAACACAGTTCAATACCATTGCCAAGGCAACAGCTATTTAATCTAATCCTCATTCTTAGGCATCTCCCAGCTGTTTTCTGCACATAGTTTAGTTCTGTTACGTCAAAGACTTTCTTTCAGCCCAGGAGCTCTGAATAAGCTTACCACAGCTAGCGCGAGATCTCACCGGATCAGCAGGCAAGCACAGTTCCCAGCAAGAAAGAACTTCAGCGGAACCGCTTGGAGCTCTCTACGTGCGTCTGAAATCGAGCAGTTCGTTTCAGTACCGGTAATTAAACACTTTTTAAGGCGACAGGCCCACGCGTCACAGCAACTGCACGTCTTGCCCACCGGAGAGGCGCGCTCAGAGCCAGGGCGC
>NW_009200994.1:0-26429 GCF_000690835.1 Fulmarus glacialis | reverse complement strand
CTCTCCACCTACACACTCATCAGCTGCAGCCCAATTAAACTCAATAATGTGCAGGGATGACTTGAATGCACCCAGGAACATTTCCCAGAACTCATTAGATTTTATCCGATAAATACCACCAATTGTGTGCGCTAGCAGCCGCCTGCTCTCTGTCCGGCAGCGTGCGCGATCCAAATTAAATGGATGGAAATGGGGGGAGCTGGGGAGGGCAGGGACACTGACTGCAGGGTTTGGCTTGAATGAAGCCCAGCAGCCTTGCTGAGCCTCTCCCCCGAGCAGGGAGCTGTACTCCTCCAGACATGATTTTCTTTGTGAGGACTCGGTGGGAACACGGCTGCTGCTTTGGTTGGGTCTTGCTGGCGTGGGTTAGTACAGCTCTTCCACACTCGCTCACCAAGTGGATGGTGGATCCATAGATGCCTCTGTCGCCCAGCGTGCTGTCTGCATTCTCTCTGCTTTTTATCTTTCATTCATGTCCAGAGTCAAATGTAAGCGTTTAATTTGTAACAAACTACCCAGAGCAGCATAAATCATTTTGGGAACTGCTAGCCCTCGGCATGATTGGCTTTTCACGTTAAATAGAAGCTCTAATGGTGGTGGCAGACATGAAATATATTTTTACCTGTAGCAATATGAACTAGCTGCATTATTTTCCATTCTATAAGGTCTTGTTAGGCCAGCCATAACAAGCACTTTGTTTTCAAAGGTTTGTCCCAGGCATGGAAATAGAAACACTCCAGAGTTCGCCTTTGTTCCCTTTCAGATGTTTGTTTTCTCAGCGATTTTTCTCTGAATCAGGGAAGATATTTGAACTTGGCTGAGGCTTATATACATGTATTTTATATATAAAATACATACACAAAGTAATTCCAGCCACAGAAAGCGAGAGTTCTGTGGGGAGCTGAGCCAGGTGCCCCACGTGGCATCCCCTGGGGAGGAGGTTGCTGCCCGCGGAGGTGTGCGGTCGCTGGTGCCCAGCGCGGCTGGGGCAGCCGGGTCAGAGCGGTGCGTTCAGTGGGGTGACAGCACGTACCGGCAGGACCGTGTCCACCAGTATTAAATAATCCCACTGATGCCAGTTCTCAGCCCAGAAGTCTCAAGTTCCTACATTTTTTGTTGCCCTTGGCTCTGCGCGTGGTGTTAAGCTGCGGTGCCTGCAGCTGCTGCTCGGCCCCCCGTGCTGGGTGGTGCTGGGTTTCGGCCATGTTACTGGGAGGAGTGGGCAGCTCCCACGTGCTGCACCCGCGCGTTCTCTGCTGCTCCCGCAGTACAGGTTTCCTTGTAGGTCACTGGAGAAGCAAATGAGTTCTTTAATTGGATTTCCATGAAAATAAATATGACCTGTTGACCAGGCTGAAGAAACTTAAATCATTAACGTCTGTAAAATAAAAGAGGGCCAGTGCAGCACTTCCCCCAGCTTGCAGCACCCCTGGCTCCACTGCATTTCTCCTCTGTTACAAGATGCTGATTGCAAGCCAGTGCAACAAAGAAATATTTACTGTTCCTGTATGCTTCCTCTGCACTGAAGCTTGACTACCAATTACTCTGTATTAAATTATGTTTGGTCATGCCGGTGATTATACAGTATCCAAGCAACCCAGGCATAATCTAATTTAACACACAACATGGACTTACTCCGCTCCCATTCTCCTTTGTTTTTCTGAAAGTGAATGTAAAGTGAGCGGGCGTCCACGGACACCCCCAGGAAACATGACCTGCCTGCTCAGCCGCAGGGACAGCGCTCCCACGGGAGCCCTCGGCTCCCGGCCCGGGGTGTCCCCTCAGGTGGCAGGGCTCGGTCTCCAGCTCCTTTGGCTGGGTTCTTGCAGGAGCCAGCACGCCTCTTGGGATTGCACCAAGTGGGTCAAGTCTTCACGGAACAAAGTCCCTTTGCAGGGCTGCTTGTTGGTGATGCATTGCAAAGTGCAGATATTCCCCCGGTCCACGGGCTCCGCAGTCTGTCCCACGCTGCCGGGCTGATCTCCCGCTGATCCCGGAGACACGTGGCTACCATCATGTGCTGCAAGGAGGAGGAACAGCCCGGAGTCCAAAAGTCAGTGATTGCCCAGCATGTTGCAAGCACCAAGCAGGAGTTAAGAGGTTGCTCTGCACGTTTCTCCATTAGTTGTTGCTTCCCACCTCTTGCTTGTGCTGGAAGTGACTTCTGCAAAGCGTGGATGGAGAGAGAACTGAAAAAGGACCCATCTAAATTGATCTTAGTGCAATTGCTTTTAGAGTTCACCAGAGGCCAGAAAGAAACAGCAGGTTAAAAGGAAAATACAGCAAATACTTGGAAATCTTCTAAAGGGCAGCTCAGGAATGGCACTAACAATGCCTGCCGAAAAGCACCGACATTAAGCACACTTTGGGATGAGAACACCCCATCTTTAGAAACTGCGGCATTATTTTCTAGTACAAAGGATGATGAAGAGGTATGATTTATGGTAAATTATCATGTGGATAATGGATGTGGAATTTGAAGGATGTGAAAGGTGAATCGTGTTTTGTAGCATAGCTTTGTTAAGCAAGCGTTGTGAAGACTACTGCTGGAAAAGTACTCGTGGTACAGATCAGAAGTTCATGTGCCACCAGACCCGCACAGTTGCAAAATGGCTTCCATACTTTACAAATTCAGAGCAAACACGGTAAAGAGGAGTTTGGTGCTGACTGAGGGACGGAGGTGAGGGCCAGCACTCGTGTCTGGGTGCGTGGGCATTCCTCGGGCAAAGGGCAGAGCCAGGTCTGCAGCTGGTGCTGCAGGACCATGTCCTGGTTGGGAAGCCATTAATAGTTTAGTCTGAAATAATTAACAGGACTGTGCACAGCTGCTTAGCCATAATGAGTCAATGACAATGCAATTTATTAGAGTGATGTATTACATGGTAAAGGTAATGAGAAATGGAGGGACCTAATTTTGTAAGACTTAGATCAATTCGGTTGTTTTTTTATAAATGAACATTGTTTTACTAACTACAGAAGATCATTAAAATTATTATTTAATTAGTACTTTTCAAAACTATTTGAATTATAGCTGCTCTTTTCAGAATCCACATAGGACCATGTGAACGTGTGTCTGAAATATAGATGTTGTTGCAATGTAAAATGTCGTTGGCATTTGTAAATGTCTTGATAAGGAGGTGGGTTGGAGTCGGGGGGAGAGGTTTGAACCCCTATATAAGTAGGAGTTTTTTTCATGTAAGTAAGCAAGTTTTTTCCTAAGTAAGAATTGGTTTCCTTTTGGGCTTCTTCTGCCTTTCTCTCTGCTTCGCAAGGTTGTGACCCCCTAAAGAAAGTTTGCTTCTACCCTACCAGCTCCGCCGGTCGGGGCAGGCTGGTGCCAGCATCGCTGTGTGCGCAGCTTGGCCAGCTCTTGCCTTCGGTGAGGACGGGGAGAGGCTCTGCACCTGCCCAGGGATGGGGACGCTCAGCTGGGCTGGGTGGAGGCGATGGGGAGAGCGGGGAGGCAGCAGCCCCGCCGGGCAGTGCATCGCCTCGCCGCCGGCGCGGGGCTCCTTCCTCCTCAGGTTATCGTCTCTGTAACCGGAGCCTTCTCTGGGGCAGTCCATCTCCCGCAGCGCTGCAGTCTACTGGCACGGGAGATTTCTCGGACACTTGTGATAAAATATTCAGAGCTTCCTGGCAGTGGGGGAGGTTACGGGTAAGAGGGAGGTCCCACAAAGCTCCCAAGGGACTTTCGCCAGGACCTCTGCGCTTTTGAAGTTGTAACCCACGCCCAGACTTGGTGGAGGTGACAGCTCTGTGTATTCTCCAGGGACATAACCAGAGGTGAGACTTATTGCCTGGATGGAAAATAGACCTGAAGTTGCCATTGTCGGGGAGCTAAGGCAGCAGTCCTGAGCACCTGAGCATCCCTCAGTGATGAGGTCCTCTTCTGCTGCCTAAGATCCCATAGATAGGGATGAGGATCAAGTGAGATTTGGATGAAAAAGGATGGAAAGCATCTTTTTTTTTAAGCCAGCCCTAGCTTTCACTGTGCTGAAATAAACTAAGCATGCACCCAAATGAGCACTGTGGTGTCTTGGCCCTGAGACAGTAATAAAAGCTCACGGCAATAACTTTTTGGGACAATCCAGCAAGATCTGAGTCTCAGCCTCACTTTGTGCTAGCGTAGTGCGTTTGTCCAGGGAAAACAGGAGAGAAAGAGTAAAGGGAAAAGATACTTAAAAAACCCCCTTAGGCTGAAATTGTGTGACTGCACTGCCTGGAGTCATCGAGTTTCCTGGTTGAAGAGGTTGGGAGAAAACCACAAGAAAGAGTCGCGGAGATGGGGCTGTAGGGCTTCCACCGCAGGTCCTCGTTGCGTCACCCGCGCACGTGTCGTTGCGGTACGTGTTGTTGTGCGACTCCAGCACGTGACTCAGCTGGAGTCCACGGTACCCGGCGAGGTTGGTCCGTGCCTCAACCAGGAGTTTGCTACGGAGCAGCCGAGCACCCGAGCACTCGTAGTTGGACACGGCCCGGGGACCTCCGGGCTGTGTCCCACATTGCAGCGTGCCCTTGGTGCACGGCAGCGGGGCTCTCTAGGGCCGAGCTGGGGCAAAGGATGTGCTGATGCTTTGCACCACTAAGACCAGGGTCAGACTGGAGCTACTCCAAAGTAACCCCCCCCCCAAACACACATTAGTGCCAGGTCCTCAGCACGAGCTGTTTCACTGTGCTGAACTGATCTGCTCCCGCTGGGCTGCAATACTTGTGAACATAAAAATAGACGGAGATGACAGGGAGGAAGGCTCGAGTGTCAGTGGGTCCCTGGGAGAGCGGGTGTCCGTGTTGGGCGGATTCCTCAGTGGGGTGGAGAAGGGTGCGTGTGCGTGCGCGTGGGGCCAGGGGTAAAGCCTGATCTTCGCCTTCCAGCCTGTTTTGGTTGGGCCGGATGGGGCTGACCTCTGGTGCAGGCAAAAGCTTAAATGGGTGAGAAGGAATTGGATTTTGGAACATATTAGGTCACTCATTCAGTTGGAGAGCAGTGTGTGTCAGAGGTCCAACAATTTGTTTTTAGAAGGGTTTTAAGCATTAATGATTCAAGATGTTTTCCTGGGAGTGGTTTGCAACATGAGACTCAGTGGCCAGCATAGCGTTGGGGTTTTATGGGATTAGTCAGTTCACTAAGGCTGAAAGGTCTGTAGTAGCACAATAGTTAAATTTGTACTTTTCCACATAGCTGAGCCTTCAAGGAGCTCACCAGGAGTGTAAAAAATGTAAACAGCATTGTAAGCTTTGTGCCAGCCATGAGGCAGAGAGGGGGTTTCTGTGCGGATTAGTTCTATCACCTACTTTTTTTTTTCTTTTCTTTTTTTTTTTTTTTTCCCCAGAGTTGCAAATAATCACAAGCAGAACCTGATGACTGTTGCTAATCTGGGTGTGGTATTTGGGCCAACACTGCTTCGACCTCAAGAGGAAACAGTCGCTGCCATTATGGACATCAAATTTCAGAACATCGTGATTGAAATTTTAATAGAAAACCATGAGAAGGTAATGGCTTCACTTGCTTCTTTCAGTGCAATTAATTTATGAAGACAGATTTGTCTCTCTTTACAAACTGCAGCCCCTGCTCCCTGTGGCCAGCGGCACCAGCGGAGGCGGCTTCGCTGCAGTCGGTGGGGTTGTGCCGGGGAGGGGAGCAGCTGGTATCTCCCAGGCGTTCCTACCAGCGATGGACACGACTCGGGATATGGCTTAGAGGCTCCAAAACTGACGGTTCTCGGGCTGTAGTTGTGTAACCAGCGCTGCTGGTAACCAGCCTTTTTTATGGTCATCTCAGCGTGAGTCGGCATGTCCATGTCTGCATTACGGAAATCCCCCTTTCTTTCCCCTTTTCATTGTTTAATAGAAATTTGTCCTTAGTTTCAAGAGAGGTGAGCACTAAAAGAAACTAGTGCACGATGAAGGCCTAGGCTGGCTTCCTGCTTTTCTGACTAAATCTGTATTTATTCAAGTGCTGGTTTTATCCACAACGTTGATCTCCTAAATTACGATGCATTTGTGTTTGTCGGCTGTAAGGGTGTTCTTGTCTGTCAGTGGAGTGGAGGTGGCTCGGTGGGGCCATGGCGCTGGCTGTCCCTCCCGGCCGGCCGCGTAGGGTGGCTGCATGCAAATGGCAGTGCTAAAAAAATGCGATTTTCTTCTGAATTCAAACAGTTCCCTATTTACAATCTTTTGCTTGTCTGGTTTTGGTTGGAAAGAAATAACTAATTTGCACATTCAGGCTGCAAAGAAAGAAGTAGAGGCAAGCTTGCCCCCAGCCGTGGCTGCTGTGGCAGGGTGGCATCACGGCTCTGGCGTGGGGCTTTGCTTGTAGACGTCTTGAATGAGTTTCTTGCAGGTTAAGGCTGACCCTCTGGTACGTGCGGTGCAGGCAGCAGTCCCGGAGCATGTCTGCGTGGGGCTGCAAAGGGGCATCAAAAGCGCAGCTAGCGGGGATGGGGAGACAGTGTCTGTGGTTCACATGTCCTTGGAAAAATTGCTTCCACGGGCACATAAGGCCATGGTATTTATTTAGGATGGAGGAGCTATTTTCTTCTCCTCTGCATGGAATGTAATGGCAATGATGGTTTAATTATGAGCTGCTGTGGAAAGGGGTGTGCGAGCAGCGGTGATGAACCTGCGGACGTGGGCGAAGCCCAGCTCCCCCAGCCCTGATCCTGCATGGAGGAACTGGCATAAATCCTCATGTCGGCCTTCAGTGGTCACCTCTGTCTGTCTGTCATTAGTGTGTCGGTACAGAGAAGCATTTACGACCTCTCCCTGGCTCTCGGTGGTGATGAGCTCTTTGGCTGTGCCGCCAGCGTCACAAGCAGCACGGCGTCGCTGCGAGTGTGTTTTATCTCCCTTTCCCTCGCTGTGCTTTATGGAGCCCTTCACTCACGGACCCTTACAGAGACATGTCTTTAGACATTGATTTTTTTCCTGCCTGAACCGAGTCTCTTGCTGTGCCAGCCGAGGGCTCCGTCAGCTGGCATCTGCAGAGGAATCAATGACAGATTTCTGCAGTGATTGTGTCTGGGTGGGCTGCAGGGCTCGTCTCTGCTCACCAGCCAAATTACAGCTCCTAGCCCAGGGTGCCTGGGCACTTTGATGGTTCCCCCTCCTTAGAAGTAATTTATGGCACCAGCAGAAGGGTGAATCTGCAAGTTGGTGACATACAGTCGTCGCCAATTGTGCGGGTGGGTGTACCTGCTGCCTGGGGCGCTTGGGTGCAGTGAGGACTGAAGCTGCAGGGTGCTGAGCTGCCCTTGCAGGGCTCACGGGGCCGGGGCTGTCTGCGGCTGCCACTTTGCACAAGGACGCTGCGAGCGAAACGCCTGTGAACCCGTGTCCCCATTTCTCCAGCGCTCTTGGGAAAAGATCCTGGGAAGGAGGGAGATAGGAAGAGGTAACTCCGAGAGAGGAAAATCTCTTAAATGCAATGTTAGTGCCGGTTCAGCTCCCACTTTAGGACTGTTTCATTTCAGTGTATTTCTTAATTTGAATTGATTTCAGCTCATTGAAGGTTCCCCACAGGAGCTGCTGTAGGTGATTAGCAATATGCAAGTTGCCTGCGCTTGTGCTGCTGGTGCTTTATATTGTTTTACACCGGTGACTCACAGACACTGTTTATGATGAAGTACATTCGCAGGGAAAATGTAATTGATTTGAATGGTTCCTGGCAATCAGCAACTGTCTGGTGTTACATTATATTTCCCCCAGGTAAGTGGAATGCCTCTCCTGTCAAAATTGCTGTTGTCATTGTATAACCAAAAAAAAAAAAAAAGCAAGCTTGGTGATGACATCTTTTGGTCTTAATAACTTCTGGCAGCTTGTTTACACGGTCGCTTCAGCAGGCTTATCTGATTGCCGGGGCAGCGGAGAGGGTTTCAGGGGGGTTAGTCAGCGTTCCCTGCTCACCTGCCTGCATTTGCAGTCACCCCACCTGAGATTTGGCTCATTTTCCACCTAAGATTATCCCTGGGGAAAAACATTCATCCCGAAGCCATAAAAGTATCAGAGAAGGATGCTGCAGGATACAGTGCCGGTCCAGTGTCTTCACCGATTAACACGAACTTGTGCTCCCTTTGGCGATACTTCCAGATTAACATGTGCCCTGCACGCACGATGTTTCCGATGCGCCTTGGGAGTGATGCGCAGTTTGGAATCATAGTCAGCAAAACAGGGACTTTCTGAAGGTTCCCAGAACAACTGGTAAATTATGGTTTGCTCTATGTTGCCAGAGCATCTGACACAGACCATTAAACCCTGTGTGTAATTGAAAAAGTTAAATCGTTTCTGGAGATTTAACAGGTTTCCAGGTCTCGGATCCAAATTGTTTGTTATACTCACAATAACAGCAATAAACTCTGAGATGGTTTTTAAAGCTCCTCAGACATGTTCTCCTCGAGAAGGTCTCTGCGCATCGAAGTATCGCAGCCCTTGCGTTTGTCTTTATGGTTGCAGCTGCCACTGGGAACTGCTGCACTTTGGGTGATCTCCCATGGGTTGTACTGACACCAGATCTTCTGGAAATGTGGAACAGTGTTGGGATGAGAGTCAGACTGGAGCTTGGGGAGGAGGGGATGACGGCTCCATTTGCCTGCCAGATGTTCCAACGCAGCAAACAGGAGCCCTGAAAAAGCCAAGGGGGAGCAACATGCCCGGCTCTCGGCTGCCCAACGCTACCCAACGAACCAACAAAATGTCAAATTGCTACTTAGTAAGATTTATCCATTAGTGATTCTCAGCCTTTTCTGTGTATGTTTGTGAATACAATGCATTAAGGTAATGTGTTATAAAATATATCCTGATTATATATAATTAAATGGATAAAATGATTTTTCTCCTATGTCTGGATGTTGCCATGACAGGCAAACCAAGAGTGCATCCTGTGCAAAAAAAAATAAGGATGCTGTGTTGTATGCCTAGTTACTCAAGTGATTGCCATTTAACACCATATTTCTGATTTAAAAATTAAAAGTTAGCCAAAAGTAATACTGAAATGTTATTACATCTGACAATTGCAGATGTCCATCCATTTTCTCTTCCAAAGCTTAAATTTGTGTAGCTCTCTGGAAAAGGCCATTGTTCTGAAGTGTTACAAAATTAAGAGATCGATTTACTGTCTTGGTGATGTTCCCTCCAGACGAAGGATTGACCAGGTGAAATGTTAATGCAGCCGCTATTGATGACAAATAGGAGACTAGTTTATGCAGGGAATTACACAGCCCCAAACACTAACCTCAGTAAACGGTAAGGATTAACACTGAAGTCAAAGCCCTCATCTTTGTTTTATTCTTTTCTGTAATTAGCAGAATGTTTAGCGATGCTGTTGGCAGTGGTTTTAGCCGATCCTCGTGTAAGACTTTGTACCACTCGTATTTTGAACATCACAGCAGCTTCTTATTCTCCAAGTTCCCTGTGCGAGTCCAGATGCAGCTTTGTGCATGGGACTACACCAAGCTGTCGGCCGGAGCAGAGACCAGGGGGTGGATCTTTGTGTGCTGCTACATCCCATCCCTCTGATTTGGGAAGGATACCTGACCTCTCTGGTTTTCACCTTCCTTGTAATAAAATGGGCATAATGGGGTAATTAATGCCGAGCAGGAGGAGATCCTGCAGTGCGTGCCGGGGTGCGGGGAGGGAAGGAGGGCTCTGACAAAGGGGGCATCATCCCCAGCCCTACCAGCACCCCCAGTACAAGTGCGGGTGGCCTGGCAGCTGGGAGCGATTCCTCCGAAACCCGTGGAAAGTGCCCGTGCCTCATCCCTCTCCTTGCACAGAGCAGCCATCAGCTCTGGGGAGACACCCCTGGTCCTCTGCGCTGGTGATGGGGCCACGGCCCGGTCTTTCTGGAAGCGGTGCAGGGTAAAGGATATAGCAGAACCTGGATGTGTTTCATTTTGAGGTTTCATTCAGCCTTTTAACTACCATCTGAGATGAGGTGCTGCTGAGTCTTTGCAGTTTTGCAGACAGGGGAGAAGGTGGTGTGGAGCCGTGAAATTGCCGCTTGCATCAGGCCGAGCGAGCGCGCGTGGTACAGCTGTAAATGTAATTTATGAATCCTGGCTGCTCCTCTCCCACTCCGACTATTAAATTGTCTCTCTCTCCCCATTAATTGGACTCTGTGACTGGGAGAGCTATAACACAGGTTTGCACAGTGAGGAGCTGTCTGGGCTATTCTTGTTAAATTAAAAAATGAAACAAACCTGAGAAACTTTCCTGTGAAGAAGAGTCGGGGTTTTGTGCAAGCAATGTCTGAGCTGAAGGAGACGGAGTAGGAAGTTTTGGTCCAGCAGTGCTGGTTTCCTTTGCTGCTGAAGAGATCTGTGCCGTTTACTGGTACACAATAATGGCAGAGCAGTGTGTACAGTGAGCTATTTATCTTACAGTTCTTGGGGTTTCTCCTTAGACCTTCAAAATCAGCGTTGTGCTTTTTAAAATGCAGCTGTTAATTGACTTTTCTCCATTGTGAGCGGCTAAATTTAGCCTTTGTGCTTTGTGCCGCTCAGAGGTGGTAGAGAGAGCGGCTTTTAGCAGCCCTGCCTCCGCCTCCACGTTGCTTCTGCTCCCCCTCTCCGGCTTTATCTCAGTGGAGATGCCGTAGCGGGTTTGGGACACCGCGGAGATTTGTGGTTGAAGACCATCCCGGAGAAATGCTGGTGTTTCTGCTTCACCAGGAGGCCGCGTCATGCTGTCGTCACCGCGGCATGTCTTCACCAGAGCCGCGGCTCTCCGTCCTGCCGCAGTGTGGGCTGCCAGCCGTGCCGCGGGGCAGCGGGTGTTCCTTCGGGGAGCTCGCTACTCGAGGGGCGAAGGGCGCTCATGGGAGAGGTTGTCGCTTAATAAAAGAAGTTTATAATGTAGCCAGAAGCGCATTTACTGAGCCCTTACAGTTGCAGTTGTGTCAGTGCCTGAAGCGCAGGCTGTAAGCCCAAGGGCTCGAGTGGAGCACGAGCACATCAGAGCCGCGATGGGAAGGGCAGGCGGGAGGAGATGGTGGGGTGCGTGTGCTGCTGGGCGCAGGCTGCCTGTCCCCTGCCTCCTGCGCTGCCTGCACGTCTCCCTGCCTCCGCGAGCGCGGCCGGAGAGCATGCGGCATGAGGGTGCAGTGCAGGCCATCTGCAGCGTGGATATTTGGGCTGAAACACAAAGTTGGTTATGATAAGTTGGAGTGTGCAAGATCTCAGGTGCTGAAGCTTTTTAGTAAAATTGTTTCATAACGACGTTCCAGCTGCATTTAAAAATGCAACCTCCTTATAAGCTGAGGCTGGTTTTAGTCACTGAATTCATAATTTGAAAGCATATATATCTTCTTTTATTAAAGACCAAAAAAAGGAAACAAAAACCTGGAAGTTTATTTTCAAGTGTGCTGTGGGAAATCATTGCATAAAATGCAATTCATAAATCAATACTTTTATCTTGCTTGATTTACACATTTCATTATATTTCCCAAGTAGAATTTACTATTGAAAGGCAATTTGAAAGCAAGAGCATGTTAAAGCAGGCAGTGGCCGTGCTGGGTATGGGGAACAGAGCCCAGGGCAGACAAGGTACCCCTGGTACCGATTTTGGCCCCCAATGCTGAGGATCCTGCCCCAGAGAAGCTGTATTTAGCACGTAGAGTGAAGGGCTCATGACATGGGTCCCAGAAGCCAGGACAGGCACCTGAAGCATGTGCAGCTGTGTAATGTTTTAGCATGGTAAGCAATGCGCTACGAATAGCCCTTCTAACCAGGACCTGCGAGCTGGCCTGGGCACCGGCGCCTGTGCTGGGGAGGGCTGTTGGGGTGCTGGGGAGGGCTGTTGGGGTGCTGGGGAGGGCTGTTGGGGTGCTGGAGAGGGCTGGTGGGGTGCTGGGAGGGCTGGTGGGGTGCGAGGAGCAGGGTGCAGCAGCCATGCAAGGGGCTGGGGAGCTGCTGACCCCCAAACTCCCGTGGGAAGCCTGGGAAACAGCCGCTTTGGAGGGGGGAGCGGCCGCGGGCAGGCACGCGTGGGGTGAAAATGAGCAGTGCTGCATGCAGAAAGGGCGGCTTGGGCTGCTTCTCCCTCGGCTAATCCATAAGCCCAGGAGGAATGTGTGAATGAGCTCAGCGGAGCTCTCCAGGAAGGGCTGCAGTAGGACTCCATAATCCATCCATCTGTTTCGCAGCGTGCCCAACTATGCACAGTCAGATTCAACTGCTGGCTTGATCGGGGCCGGGGCCGGGGCCGGGGCCTGCCGTGCGCACAGGAGCTTTGCACAGTGATTCATCGCTGCTTCCTGCGCCTCACCCCGTCTGCGGGCTCGGAAGCCGAACCTGAGCCTGGGCAGCGAGTCCTTGCAAATAGAAAGGTTGGGGAGCGATGTCCTTAGCCGCGAGGTGTTTGATTCATTGAGAACAGTTCATTAGTTCCTCTCCGAGGGCTGTAAATGCTGCCCTTTACACCCGTCTTTTCATGCTTTTGGGGAGAGATGTGACACTAAAATTTTTGGCTAACGCATCTTGGCTCTTTAGCATTTATTTGTAGAAATCAGCATGGAGGGTTTATATGCATGTGTGAGGATTTTGTTGTTGTTACATGAAACAAACCAATTAACTGCTGGCAGCCGCTCCCGCTAGCTGGCAGGCGGCATTTTATGGCTTTCTGCAAGGCAAGGGCTGCCGGTGACCAGCGGTGACGGCTGCGTGCTCCGGAGGAGTCACCCCAGCGCTGCGGCAGGCAGTGAGCTGCCTCTGAAATATGGTTTTCCTGTTGGCAATCCCCGGCAGTGCCGGTCGGCTGTCTGGCAGGGGCAGGTAGAGCAGGGAAAGACACTGAGGGATGGTGTCTAATGTACTCTAGCGAAGGGAGAGCTTGAGAGAGCCGGTCTTGAGGCAACACTGCTGTTATCTGAGCCTGGGGTTCCAGGAAAGAAACAATAAATAACCAAATACCACCAACAAACAAAACTGCTGCTCTTTAGGTTCGTGCAGTTTTAAAATTCCATCCCCTTGAGAAAAATGTGATTACTCGGTTTTCTGACAGCTGTGGCTGGAAGTCATGAACGCTTTCCCAATGCATCAGTGGGTGCGAGGGCACCGAGGGCCGCGCTGCGGGGAAGCGTGCATGGGGACACGCCGATTTGTCTTGTCCGGGGCACTTTCGCCATCACCTGCTGGGGCACCACGCACCCTCAAAAACTCAGCAGAGTGCCAGAGTGTCAGGGTTCTTCACATCTTGCAACGTGCATCTTGGGTGAAGAATAGAGAAGAGGAGTGCAGACAGGGTGGGAATGTGGAATTTGGGAAATTGTACCCAAAATGTTGCCTTGTTGAATGCACGTCTTCCTTAGACGCTGCTCTGCAGAGCGGTCGCAGAGCAGTGCAGACCAGGCAGGTAGGCAGCTGTTCTGTTCGAAGGGGTGATGCCAAAGAACAACTTGTTTATTATTTTTAACAGATATTTAACACGGTGCCAGAGACTCTGCCATCGAACTCACAGCTGCTGTTATCTCGCAAGAAGAGCACGGACTCGAAGCCTCCCTCCTGCAGCGAGAGACCGCTGACACTCTTCCACACGGCACAGCCCAACGAGAAGCGTAAGTGTGCCGAGCCGTGGCTCCCGGCTTTCCCATGAAGTTTTTGCCCTAATCGTGAGTAACAGATTGTAATTCCCATGCCACAAAATGCAGTTGTACTGGTGTCAATGGAAGAGACGATTCCTGTAACAGGATCAGGCTTCAGTTTCCTCTGTTGTCACGTTGATGGGAGCGTGAAGATCATCTGGCATCCAAGCCCGTAACCAGGGGCTTGAAATGAGGCTGCATTAGCACAGTATAAAGTGTTGCTGTCCCTTCCCCACCTGACAGACCCCTGCGCATTCCCGTTCTCATGTTGCCCGCCCCGTGTCCTCGCCATCATCAGCTGCCGAGATGCGCTCCTGCATGCGGGGCACAACACATGTGGCAAGGGTGGACACCCGCCTGCCTCTCCAAAAGGCGACCCTTTTTGGATGCCCACAGGCACTTTGCCTTTTACAGGCAGGAAAACTCGGCCAGGAGGTTCTGCATTTTTCTGAGGATTATCTACCACAGCAGTTTAAAAATGTTGAAGATCATCTTTCCATTTCTGTCACTAATTGATGCCCCAGATATTTAGGTGAAGGAGTCAATGCCCCATCCCTACTCGTGGAGTGGCAGAAATGTGTCTGCTCAGGCTGTTGCTGTTATTACAGCATAAGCCCAATTCCCAGCTCTCCCGTTCCTCCTGGCCATGCATTCCCAAACCTTGCCTCAGGCTGCTCCTGGAATGGCCAGTTGCACAGGGAACTGTCCCAGTTTGCTAAAAAAGCAGGAGAGTAACCTGGTGAGCAGAGCAAGTGCTCGGGGGCTCGGCTTGCTTTGCTCGGGCAGGTGGGTGAGCGCAGGGAGCGAGGAGCAGGGGAAGGCTGGAGTTAACCTGTCTCCCCAAGACTTAAAACTGTGGGGTGGGCGAAGTGGTTGCTGTGTACTTTGCTGACTCTCAAAACATGTGGGCTTGTCTGCCTCTGATGGAGTTACCGTTAATTATCCAGCACTCTCATTTCGGAGGATGTCGTAATGATGCACGTGGGTTTAAGGAAGCAGTGGTAGCACCAAAGCGTGCTCTGGAAATAGCATGTCACACGACTCTCAGCCTCAAATATCAAAAGCTGCTTTTGAAAA
The DNA here is from genome assembly GCF_000690835.1 of Fulmarus glacialis. Lineage (NCBI taxonomy): Eukaryota > Metazoa > Chordata > Aves > Procellariiformes > Procellariidae > Fulmarus > Fulmarus glacialis. The sequence goes on along the minus strand of NW_009200994.1, from coordinate 11,776 downwards.
ATTTCAGCCTAAGTAATTTATTTGCAGCTAACTAAGCAGTTGCTTGTTAGACTCTAGAGTCACCCGGCTGCCGGAGCCTTCATGTACTGTCCTCCCCTGGCCTAGAAGAGGAACTGAGTTCATTTATTTATTTCTGCATTTATTCCCATGCAAAGCAATGTTTTCTCAATTTTCCTCCTGACAATCTGTAATCTCCTGTGTCTATGGGAAGCCACTACCATTTTTTTTCAGTGTTTGCTGTCCCTGCTGCACGTGTCAGTTAAGGAATAACGTGAGGTTTGCTTTCTTACTGGTCCGGAGACGGGCCAAGGCTCTAAGTCAGGCTGAAGCGCGAGGGCTTGGACAGCAGCTCAAGCTGAGCTGAGTGCCATGTCTGTGTCATGTCCTGAGCTGTGCCATAGAAATAGCTCTGCTGTGACACAGAAACAGCTGGCACCTTCGTCAGCCTCCCCATCGCAGGGTGCTGGCTGTGCCCAGGTTTGGTGGAAGCACCTCCGTCCTTTGCAGATAGCTGTCTCTGTGGTGAGGGACAGGGAGCCCTGAAGTACGTGGTCACTTTGGTGCTCATGCCTCAAAATACGTATTGGAAGAGGTAAAGACGGCTCAGAGGAGCCCCAAGCACAATGGGGACACCGAAGGCATGCCGCAGGAATCATTCATCTGTGAAACAAGATCTAATAGCTGGAAGTTGAAGCTAGACACGTTCAAAATAGAAACAGTGCATATTTTTTAAGACTGAGAGCAATTTAACTATAAAAAGAAGTTACGTGGGACAGTGAATTTTCCATTACTTGAAATCTGTTCATCGAAGTCAAATATCTTTCTAAAATTTTCACTGAAATTCATCATACAAAGCTGTGTGTAAGTCAAAAATTATAATGTTCAACAGACAGAATCGTGCAAGAGAGCAGATTAGATAATTATAGTGATTATTTCGTTGTTCAACATTCACATTTTTGTCCACAACTGACCCAGGAACTGAGTGGATATTGTGAAACAAGTGTTGTCAACACAACAAATACACCATTTTGTTCCTTATCAGTTCTTCATTATAAACAGTGTTTTGGCACTTTGCTTGTATTTTGTTACGCGGAGTGCTTTTGTCATCACTTCTGTGGTCCCTGTGGACAACTGCTATCAAAGTGCCCTAGATCAGGTTATCAGCCAGAAGCTGCTGCTCTGCTATCTGGCAAGGTGTGGTGTTTGCTGGAGGAGAGCCCGGAGAAGCTGGAGGCTTGGGTGAGGCTCCTGCGGCTCTGCTTGACTTACTTTCCATTAAGATTCACAAGGGTTTGGGTAAGTGGTGAAAACTTAACCTAGCTTCGATGTGTTCCTGGTTCTCGAGCTGGAAGAGAGGGAACTGAGACTGGCTGAGCAGTTCAGCAACGGGAGAGTTTGTTGTTTAGCGAAGCGAGGACTGCAAAAAATGTACGACTCCAGCTCTCCTCTCCCTTAAGCCCCTCCTTTCCAGAAAGGTAGTTTTGGGGCTCTTGGAGAGAAGTTGTTGGTTTGGTTTATTAATGGTAGCTCTCTCGTCAGTGGGAGCTGGGCCACAGTGCCAGCAGAGAGGACATGCAGCCAGGAGCCAGGGCCGGTGGCAGGGGCTGGGGCTGTGGTGTGAGGGGGGTGTCGGTGGTCTGCAATGAGAGCGTGGCTGGCTGTGACTCCTCTCGCACCCGGCTCTGCCGGCCGTTTGCAAAGTGGCTCTTCTGCCTTCTGCATGACGGAGAAGAGACACGCTTTAGCTGATGGGCGGTTCTGCCCTTTAGCTGTAAGACCAAATTAAATCTCACAGCAAAGAATCCTTCACATAAGCTTTTAAAAACATGAAGCGAAATACAGTATCAGCCTTTTAAAAAGAAGGAAATAAAATAAAGCAAGAGTTTCAGATTCTGCCATTCATCTTCCTTCCTCTTTAGATGAAACACTTCCAGTTTCTTGGCTGATAGGGACTTTAATTCAATATTGGCTGGTAGCTAGGTCTGAGATTAGGCAGACAATTGGCACTGATTTGTTAGGCTTACGGAGCTTATTTTTGGACTTCAGCCTTGAGCAGAAAATGCTTGGAAATAATAAGACGTAGTGTTAGACCACACTCCAGCAGCTCAGGTCCGCGCTCCTCACAGCCTCTGGTACAGCCGTTCAGTCCGATGGGGCTCAGTGTGGGCAGTCCCTGGGCTTGGCCACCTTTATAGGCTACGGAGGTGGTCTGTCACAGCACCGCTTAAAACCTGTACTGGCAGATGCAAAAACAGAGGGTTTTTAGGCCCACAGGCAGCTTAATTTCTCTCTTATTTCATCTGCTGGTTCCCGCGTCTGCCTGTCAATATTTGTGGAGGTCAGCTCTCTGCTTTTCTTCACTTTTGCCTCTTCTTATCTTCTGCAGGGATAGTCTTTTTCATCACAAAATGCTTCTGCCTTCTGAGTCCCAGGTGGGCTTTGCGAGCTCATAGCTTCGTATCAGAGGACCTGCCTCTCTGGGGAAATCACTCTTCTTCATGAGCTTTTCTGACTTGGTTTAGGGAAAGCATGGCTTGTCATTTGAGCCACCGTATGGCTCAAAGTTGATGAGATTGTTTGTATTCTCCTTTTGGCCTGCCAGACGGTGGCGAGTTGGAAACCACGGCTGGGCAAAAAATCCATTGGAGAAACAAAGGAGGGGACAGAGAAGTGTATGTGCTGCTTGTTCCCTTGGTGGCTTATTGGAGGTCAAGATTAATGAAATGCAATTTCAGGAATGTGTTGACATGTATCAACATAAGTAATGCATCCTTGGCTTTGGCTAATCTCTGGAAGATAAGCTCAACCTGAGCTAAACCAAGTCCTAGCCCTGTCTCGCTGCCATGTGGGTGCTCTGAATTTGTCCACGTATCGGGAAAATGCAGCAACTCCAGCGAAGGAGTGTGACGAGGAGCGTTAGACTCTGCTCTTCCCCCTGGCATCCACAAACCTTTTGCTAGCATAGGCTTTTCTCTTTGAAGCAGTGGCAAAGAGTTGCCATATGCTCCTCTGCACCTGAGACAACACTACTGCCAAGCTATTTTACGGAAATGTAGGTGGTTTCCTTCTGCTGTATATTCAGGATTAACTTTTCATATATCCCAGGAGTTCCTCTCATGCTGTTTTATCCTTCTTTAAATGTGTGCAGGATACGAATGTATTACATGTTCTTCTAACACAAGCAGAGGTGTACAATTTAAAGGGATTGAGAATAAGGGATTCCCTATTACTATGTGCTTTTAAGTAGTAATTTGATCATATTAGTGTGCACAGGAAAAATAATTTTTGAAAGATTTATCATTGAAGTAGGACTCATTATGTTTTCCAGCAGATCCCTATCTTTCAGGAAAACATCATCACAGAAGTAGCAGTTCTCTGCAATAGGGCTGCTTTCATTGCCATCAGTGATGATAATTGCTTCTCACAATTACAGTTACTGCTTATACGGAAAAGGCATCTTATGAAAATGAATTAATGTGATTTTAGCTAATTCGGCATAGAGCTGAGGAGGGAGCCCATGCTGCGGATGTCGGTTTGGGATGCATAATATTTTCACTCCTCACTGCTGAAGTTACACAAATAAGAGTGAAATCTCGTAACAGAATGCGATCAAGGGAAACAAGAAACTCTAAGAAACCTCCAGATTGTCAGCAGAGAGGTGCCAGTGTTTCCCCAACACAGTACAGCCAGCACTACGGCGGGAGCGGGCATGAGGCACTATTTCGGATCAGATACGAAGCCGAGTTTCTGAGCCACAACTGCTCTGTATTTCAGAAGAGCTAAGATGAAACCAAGTGGAGACCCTGTCCCCTTTCTCCTCTGCTGCTTTTGGATTATAGACCTGGCCAGAAAGGATCGATAGTAGTTGATGTCAAGTCCTAGCTGAAGCATTTTTTTGCTGAGATAAACTTTAACTGGGTGATCTGTCCTTTTCTTGTTCTAAAATGTTATCCTGCTCAGTCACGCAAATGCTCGGTCCCTTGGCAGCTGATTTCAGTCACAGAGAAATCCATTCCTGTATGTAGTTTGCATTTTAATTTTTTTCAGGTTGGGTGATACTTTGGATGTCTTTGGGAATATAAAATATTAATGCCTTGAGAAAAATGAATATTTTCTTACTAAAAATGGTATTCATTTAAAATGTAGCTGCATCTTAAGGAAAAAAAAAAAAACCAAGAGTAACTGGTATTTCTTATAGTTTAATGTATAATATGTAGAAAACATGACTGTAAACTAACTGCCTGTCTTCTGGGGTCTGGTAAGATGCTGCCCTATTGGCATTAGGGAAGGGATTATTCCTAGGAACGCTTGATGCCTTTGCGGCAGTATGCTCTTTACCTTTGTATGCAATGGCAGGTGTGTGTGGTGGCTGATGATTGTTGGTTTTTGATGTTTTTTTAGAGGAGAATAGGAACAGTATCATCAACTCCAGCCTGGAATCTGTCATCTCTTCAAACGTAAACAGCTTCCTCAACTCCAACAGCGCTCCCCAGCCCAGCCTGAACTCAAGTGATCTTGAACTAGAAGTAATTAAACCCAACAGGCCAAATTCGCTGTAAGTACAGTGGTAATTAGTGTTTTATAGGCTCTCTGTCCTTAATCTTTAATCAGGGTTGTTTCTTACTCTGAATCCCAGCAGTTTGTTGAAGAATACAATTTAAAATTTTAATTTTTAATGGGCGCCTAGCATGTGCCCTGCATTTTTAACTCGGTCTAAGCGGTAGAATTAGTTACTGGGGGTTGTATCTGCCGGCGAGTTTCAGCTCTGATTATTTTGCACATGTGGAATATTTTTCGAGCAGAACTCCGCAATTGCTGCTTGAACTGCTCGACCCATCTGGTGATAACTCCAGCAAACACAAAGGACTTTTCTTCTGAGTTAAATCCTATGACTGTTGTCAGTACAGTTGATCTCCGGCCAAATCTGTGCCATTGCTTCTGCTATTGCTTCCTTCATCTGGAAAGTTCAAGGGAAAAAATAGCAACCTTAGCAATGACTCCCTGGGGACGGCCAAGTTATTTATGAAGTCCCCTGAACTTGACACAGCTGAGCCCTCGCGCCGATGGCCGTCTCTGCTGGGGGAATTTCCTTCCTGCCGTGGCTCTGCCGGGCCCGATAGCATTTTCCCACAGAACATCCCCTCCTCATACATGTGAAGATCTGCTCAGATCTTCAAGAGCCATTGCAGTCCTTGCAAGCCGAAGCCAATTTTCCTCTCAGCATTCCTCGGCACAGCCCTGCCCGTCCCTGCGGATCGGCTGGGAGGAGTGCTGCTGCCTCCACGGCAGTTTATGGCCTTGCCGTATGCAGTGACCTTCTTAATTAAGGGAGATCTTCTGTCCCACCCCTCCGGTCCTCCCACAGGCTCCAAACACTTCCAGTTCCCACTCAACCGTAGAAGTCCCCAGTCCCTTGAGAGTAGACAGTGACATTTTTGCTTTAGCTGCTTTCTTCTGGTTATCAGCAGAAGGATTGCTAAGGACTCAAAATGGCCAAGTGCCTGGGTGGGTACTAGTAGAGATGGTGAAACTCGTTGCTGTTGGCTTGGTTGACAGCAAGGGTTGGGGTTTGGGGGGTCTGGGGTGCAGCCCTCGCTGCCAGCGCGTGGAGACGGCTCAGGCCCCTGCCTGCAGTGGTTTGCACGGGCAGAAAGGTAAGTACACAGCGGGCAGCCGGCGCTACTGCCTGCGTGAGTGTGAACGGAGGACAGGCTCTCGCTTTCATCCATCCGCTCTGCCTCTCTCCTCACCATTACTGCCACTAAAACCGTGAGCTGCATGACTACCAAACCAGCCCGGCCTCTTGCCAGCCTCGCCTGGCGTTGGCTCTGGGAGCGGCGTTTGTAAGGCTCAGCTCTGTGCCTTGCCTGCTCTCTGTGGATTTACCTACTGCGAGAAAGCCGCCTGCAAGGAGTGTTGTGGTGGCAGAATAGAGCATCCAAAAGGTAGGACGTCTCCGAATTAAGGTTGCGCATTACGTATGTTATGTACTGAGTAAAGATGGGTAGATATCTCATGCACGAACTGTCGGTTGAAGCTCTGGAAGTCAGTCACATACCATTCCCCCAACAGGATGTTTTTAGTTTATTTATCCTTCAAGGGGAAAAAAATGATGTGACTTAAAATACAGCAAGGTTTGTGAGCCTGAGTCTTGCTGTGACCTTACAGGAATTGTTTGCCAAATTCGCAGTTTTTCAGATTCCAAGAGTTGCCTCTTCCTAATAATTTATTTTTTGAAGGAAATCATAAAGAAGTTCAGCAGAATATGTCAGTTAAAGCTATGTGGGGCTTTGGGGAATGGAGGCATCTTGCTGTTACCAAGGAATTAAGTGAGCAGACGGGCAGTGAAACCCTTTGCTTGCCACCAGTTAAGGGGCCTTTACAATTCTGCAAAGTGAAATAGTGATTAGCAGGGTAGCACTAGCAGCTCTTATGGCTGTGACAGTGTTTGAGGCATTTGGTGCTTTTCCTCAAATCCAGTGATTATGTGATAATTTTTACACACGCAGGAATACACAAGTTCTCAAGTCAATGTTGAGCTAAAGGTTGAAAAGTGAGTCTTAAGGTGAATAATATCACAAGGCAAATATTTTCTTCTCTATAACCCCAAATATTTAAATCAAATATCTTTAATCCAGTCTTTCAATGAGAAATGAAGCGTCTGACTTCATTGTATTCTTTTTAAACAGTATGTATAGATGTCACTTCAGCCCCTCTGTGCCTGCTTACCCATGAGCACAAGTCTGTGCCCATGGTTTTGGCAGGTCTGTGGCGTTTTGCCCTCAGTGGTCAGCGCTCTGTGGGCGTGTTGGTTTGCAGTGGCGAGGATGAGGAGGGCGAGGATGGCTGCCAGAAGTGGGTCTAGCCCCCCAGCCCTGCCCCGCGGCTGTTTACAGGCTGCAGTCTGGGTCGGGGCAGGGTGTCTGAATGGTGCCAGTATCCCGGAGGCTTTGTCATTGCTGCTCTGCGGGACTACCCAAATAATAGCTGTATAAAGCTGCTTCTGTTTTTTTAACCAGCTGAGTAATCTGGGCTTTGCAGGAAGCCCTGGGCAGCTACGCACGCTGCAGTCGGTCTGTAGTATCTGTTACTGCCGTGCAAGGGGTTCTGGTGCTCCCCTGTAATTACCGGACCCACAATTAGGGTATATGGCAGCAGGGAAGGTCTCAGGGTGCCTTGCCCTTTGTGCTCCTTCAAATACTCTGCCAAATTCTCTGCTGGTCCTCTGAGAGCCGTCTTTGAGCTCTGCTTCAGGACTTTGGTTTTTTTCTTGCGTTCTTCACCATTTTTTGTAATTTTTCGGCCGTGGACCAGAGCCATCCTGTTTGAGGACCTGTTCAGGAGGGGTTGGCTTTCCTGGCAGCCTGCCCATGAGCTGATCAGCTGCCTGAGCGGGGAGCCAGCGCTCGCCAAAATTCAAACCCTGCAGCTGAGGAGCTGTAAAATTCCAGGTGTGCGGAGGCCAGGAAGTCCCGCTTTCCTCCTTGAAAGAAAAAGGGATTTCTTTCTGAACAAGAAACTCTTTAAGAGAACAAGTACAAAAGAATCCTGGATTTGGTGTTTCCTTCCCTTCGAGAAAGGGACCTCTGCTTCCCTAACGGGACAACAGCAAAGGTTAGTAAATTAAAAATATATCAGACCAAAATTTGACCTACTCCTTATTTTCTGCTAAATGCATCGCTGAAAAAAACGGGCTGATGGAGATTTCCGTGCAGGGGAAATGCCTTCATTAACTAGGGCCTTTTCCTGCTTTATTCTGAGGTTTGGTGCTTTTGGGTGTTGGTGCGTCTCTTGCCCTTCGCCCGCGTGGGCAGGGTGGGCACAGTGACCCCAGTGTCCTGTCCAGCTTCACCGTGCCACCAGGCCCCAGTCTCAGCTGAAGCTGTCCTGAGACGGGTGCCCACCTAGGGAGGGCGACGGGCAAAGCAGGCACACGAGCCTTTCGGCGTTAATGTCGCTTTGAAATCTTTGCTTATGTTGTCTCGTGGCATCAGTGGGTTGCCCATCAGTGGTTTTGTGTCACCTTCTCACATGTGCTACAAAGCAGGCAGAGCGTGACAGCTGCAAAGGGGAAAACACATTTTTTCTGCTGGTCACAAGGTACCAAACTCTGGTTTGTGCTCAGGGAAAGCGGTGACGTTGTGTTTCCCCAAAGCGATGTCTACCTTGGAGCTGCTCTCCAGCCCAGCCAAGGGCAAGGACAGCGGTGTGCCTGAGACCATCAAACCTTTCCATCATTAGTTGCCTCCTCCCCGCAGGCTGCAGCTAGATTCAGTGCTTCCACCTTCATCCTTTAAGCCTTGGCAGAGCCCAAGTGGGGTGTCCCCACACGTGACATTTCACGTTGGGCACGGTGGCTCCTGACTGCACGGGAGCTGTGGCACAGCTACTCACCCTCTGCAAAAGCGTTTTGGGAAACTGCAGGGAAAGGAGTTGGGTCATTTTGATGTTCTTGCTTCATATTAAGTTGAAAACTGATGTTCTTGTGGAAATAACTCCTGTTGATCTCAGTGGGAGACTTGTTGGAGTACAAATGTTAAGGACTGCAAGTCTGGGGATTTCTTGTTTTCCATTTGCTGCAGTGAGCACACCGATGCATTCAAAGGTTGCTTTTAAATGTGCAATGCTAAAAATTGTGAACACTATCTGTGAAATTAGAGATGTTTGAACTTTTGTTTACAAAAGCTTCTCGGCTCCCTTCTAAATGCTCATGTATCCCCGAGGTCTGCTCCACGGGGAGCTGAGCTGGTTCCTAAATCCCCCTCGTGAGTGTGTGTGCCACTTCCCCAGGCTCTGGGCGCGATGAGTGTTACAGCCGTGACCGTGCTGGGGCCGAGGTCTGCCTGTCTCGGTGCCGTTACCCCTGTCCTCCTCCCAAAGGGAACGCGGTCGTTCTCAGACTTGCCTTCCCTTGAGCATGGTCCTCCTTCACCAACTGGGAGGGAAATTGTTTTGCTGCAGGGCAAAGGCTCTTCCTTCCCAGTCACCAATCGAGGTTTTACTATGGGAATGCATTTATTTATTAGGGCTGGTTTTATTTTTATGGAAAAACTGCTCTGGGCGGGAGTTGTACTCGATGAGTCAGCAGGACTGCTGTCCCATGCCAGGAGCTGTCACTGCGACAGTGGGGTGTGGAGGGACCGGGGCTGGCTGCCAGGGCCACCAAAGCCCCAGAGAGGGGGATTTGTTTTTAAAGAAGTGTTGGATTTCTTTATCCTGCCCTTGCAGAAAGCGTCTTCCTTAGAAAACATGGCAAAACAAGAACCAGAAGTGCTGTGTTTCTAATGTAGATACATACTTCAGCTGAAGTGGGGGAAGTTTTGAAACTAAGTTGTGTGATCATGAAAAGCAAAAGGTTTAAGAGAGCGGTTTTTAAAATCCTTTAAAAAAAGCACCTTGCTGTGGTAGCTTTGCAATGCATACCTATGAAGCCTCCGATGTAGGGTGTATCACCGTGGATAATCGACACCTTGGTTGGTGCCTGCTTTGTATTTTTTGTTCTCTGTTTTATTTATTTGTTAGTCTCATCTGTGTCCTCTGTATTATTCAAAGACCTGTGCTGCATGCAGGGCCCCACCGTGCTGGGTGCGTGGGCGACCGCTCCGAGCGCTTAAATCTGGCTGAGGCCAAATCAGAGATGGGTGCTGCAAACACAGGCAGCAGTAGCCGGATCGCGTTACACAGCCTCATTAGAATCACCTTTTAGAGCTTAAAATAAGCATAATACCTTAGTCTTAAACTAGCTGTTGGGTGTAATACTGGGTGCTTCTGGCTGGCTTCCTACTTGTGACTTGCTGCAGGCTTTTACAGTTGTTTGCAAAGCTGAACAACTAATGTGTTACAGTTTGGAAAATAAACAGCAGTCAAAACTTTTAGTGGAGGAGGTAGATGGAGTCGCGAGGGTTTCAGTTTCTCCTCTCACAGTAATTTCTTGTTGTGTGGGACTGTTTTGAAGGTGGGGTGGGGCCAGATGATGTTTAGCCGGGTAACTAGATGGGCTGCATTTTTGCATTTCGACTCCACAAAATTGCTAGCCTGCACTCTTGTAAGTACGTACTTACGTGCAAACGATACCCAGGGGGCTTCTGCCTTTTCTTTTTGAAGGGGAGGCGAGCATCAGAAGCACACAGGAAGGGTTGGGGTGGATAGCAGAGCACCTAAAATTTACAGTTAGCCCGAGGGATGCTTGCCCAGGTCCTGCAGATGCCCCGTTTCAGCGGTAGCCATGCACCCCATCGGCCGGCCTCGGGCAAGCGCCGGGACAACCTGCTCCATCTGCACTGTCCTGCTGCTGCTCCCGGGGAGAGCAGCAGCGGGTGGCTGTTGTCAGGAAAACAGGGTGCCCGGGAGGACCTGGCCATTTCTGCTCACCTGACCTTTCCTTCCCCAGCTGTGGGCAGAGTTTCGTGCAAACCTGCCTGATTGCTTTTAGCATCGCGAATCCCACGGTATGTGGCTTGTCACCGTCTGCTGCTGTCCTGTGCGTCGGGTTGAACAGGCAGCGCTCCCTGTAGCTCAGCCTGCCTCCATGCCGGTTGCATCCGAGATGGTGCATGCCTGGCCCCGCGCTGCGCTGGGTAGAGCTTAGAGAGAGGAGACCTCCCCGCAAGTCGCCCTGCGAACAGAGATGGCTCCCCACGGCACGTTTGCATATGCTTTCTGCAGAAGTTTGGCTATTTTTCCCATGCAGCATGACGTCGGTTTAATGCCCTGAGGAAGCACCGTGGGCGCAAGGCGTGCCTGTGCTGGGGTGTCGAGCAGGCGGCCGGGAGCTGGGTCTGGGGTCCGCAGGGCTGGGGTGAGCCTGGGGCCAGTGGGATGGGAGTGGGATGAGTTGCAGGAGGCACGGGAGGAGGCTTTACCTGTGCAGAGCAGGCACAGAAATACGCCTTCTTCCATGGGGTGGGACTCGAGCGTCAGCTGTGCGAGTGGGTGTCTCTAAAAATAGCAGGGACTGAGCTATTAAGTAGCCCGGAGCTGGGGCTCTGGCAGCCTCAGCCCTGCCCGGGGCTGACCCAGCACGACCCTGCTGGGTCCGCTTTGCTTCTCTAAAGCTCCGAGAAGCCCCCCGACTTTGGAAGGGATCCCCCAAGGTTAGGAGTCCTCACGCACGAGGAAATGCCGGAATTAAAGCTGCCTTCTTGTAGCCCCTACGGCCTTAATTTCCCTGCCCTCCTGCGTACGTGATCTCTCCTTTAATGCTTCTTGCTTTCCCTCGGGGAGGCGGTGGGGCCCGGTGCGTGCCCCGCCATCGGGCAGCCAAAGGGCGAAGCTTCACCAGGGCTTGTTTCGGCGTTTGGAGTACACGGCCTGGCGATCTTGGTGTCTTTTTAACGTGGGATGGGTTCATGTGCTGGTCCGTGTCTGCTCGGTTTTGTGCTGGTTTGATAATTACAGAGCAGCTCCCGTCACAAAATCAACGCCTTTACTCGTTGCGCTCAGTTAGCTTTGTAGGTGCAAACCAAGTCAAAAATAAGGAATTCAGAAAAAAAAAATCGCTTGATAAAGAACATATAATCTGTTACTCCCTCAAAATGAAATATTACCAGGCATTTTTGCCTGACTTCTCAGGGAGATACAACCGGCCTAACGACAGTGCCTGTGTTCGACGGTGTTTCCCCCTCTTCACACCCTTCCGGGCCCGTCTGTGATCCCGGCGGAGCGGCGGAGGTCTCCGGAGTCGGGGTTTTCCCCGGGTGATGGGGAAGCAGGGCCCGCGCGGGGGAGGCTGCGCCCAGAGCCGAGGCCCATGGCGGGGACCGATGGCCTCGGCCTC